>NC_041397.2:156372927-156520427 GCF_900747795.2 Erpetoichthys calabaricus | reverse complement strand
GAATGAGCCTGCCAAATTTCAGCCTTCTACCTACACGGGAAGCCTCCATTAGAGTATATGGACAAAAAACAGGTTCCAGTTATGACCATTACGCGTAGAATTTTGAAATGAAACCTGCCTAACTTTTGTAAGTAAGCTGTAAGGAATGAGCCTGCCAAATTTCAGCCTTCTACCTACACGGGAAGTTGGAGAATTAGTGATGAGTAAGTCAGTCAAACAGGTTCCAGTTATGACCATTACGCGTAGAATTTCGAAATGAAACCTGCCTAACTTTTGTAAGTAAGCTGTAAGGAATGAGCCTGCCAAATTTCAGCCTTCTACCTACACGGGAAGTTGGAGAATTAGTGATGAGTCAGTCAGTCAGTCAGTGAGGGCTTTGCCTTTTATTAGTATAGATACAAATTTACACATCTACATATATATATACATATGTACATATATATATACACATATAAATATATACATATCTACATATTGTGAATCGGACTACGAATGCCGTGAATGTAATTACCCCGATCTACATGCTGTCAAATAAACGAACCACACGCCGTGGCGCAATTTTAGGGGCTTCGCCTCTAGCGCTGACGTCCGAGGTTCGATTCCCGTAAGGGAGTGAAGTGAGTGGGTGGTTACCTACTAGGTAACGCTTATGGTTGGCCAGCAAGTCAGCTAACATCAGCCACAGTGCCTTCATTTGTGAGAAGCAGATCATAGAATGGTTGAAAATAGTTTACTGTCAAATAATGCAAAGAGTACGCGACACGTGTTTCCCCCTTATTCTTGGCTCATCAGGCGTACACACTCAGTGCACTCGCTTACGGTAATCGAACCTCGGACGTCAGCGCTAGAGGGGCTTCGCAGCGGTGAAGTATTGCTTTTAAATTTTAATTAAGAAGAAAAGAAAACCTTTTAAAATTAAGTCTTAAAAAGAGGTGTAAAGATATTGACAATAAGCTACGCAAACCCACCAAGACATGCAATCGTTTAAATCAAGGCGCGAGTCGAAAAACTCCATCCCATAATATTAGTTAACGATTAACACATTTCTATATGTATTGTAAGCATACAATACAACTGATAATATGTTGCGCTTATTTATCTGGTGTACCGACATTTTTGCGCGTTTAACGGCTGAAATCTAACGTGGTTTGTGCCCTTCAGAATGAAAAGAGTTTGCATTTACCTAAAAGGCGAGCTTTTAAGCCTGAGAAATCACCCCGTAAATGCACACGTTTAATTGCACATGTGTTAATATGTATGCTTACACAGCATTAAAAGACACTCAACAATTAACGTCATTTACCTTCATTCCCGCGTTTGACTCGTGCTGTAAATCTCTTCCTCTTTTTCAGTTCACGTGATTACGTAGGAGACGTAATATGTGATGACGCGATACGTGACTCCGCCTCCTCCATTAGAGTATATGGACAAAAAACAGGTTCCAGTTATGACCATTACACGTAGAATTTCGAAATGAAACCTGCCTAACTTTTGTAAGTAAGCTGTAAGGAATGAGCCTGCCAAATTTCAGCCTTCTACCTACACGGGAAGTTGGAGAATTAGTGATGAGTGAGTGAGTCAGTCAGTCAGTCAGTCAGTCAGGGCTTTGCCTTTTATTAGTATAGATATGCTTACATATAAAATCCGCGATAGAGTGAAGCCGCGAAAGGCGAAGCACGATATAGCGAGGGATCACTGTGTATATATATATATATATATATATATATATATATATATATACAGTGGAACCTCTAGATACGAGTTTAATTCGTTCCAGCACTGAGCTTGTATAGCGAATTTCTCATATCTAGAACAAACTTCCCCATTGAAAATAATGGAAATCCAGTTAATCCGTTCCGCACCCCAAATATATTAACATAAAAATCAATTTTCCTAACAAATAACACTGATAAATTATATATACTGTAGTCTACCTTTAATAAATAACACTGGTAAATAATATAACTGATTATTAAAAGAATCAAAACAGGAGTCCAAAGTGCAGTAGAGCATTCAATAAATCTTTAAATAAATAATCCTTAAAACAGTTGTGAAGTGGTTTAAAATACACAAGAATAACAATCCTTTAACACGAGGTTAAAACGTCAAAAGGATGCCGTCTTTAAAAAACAGATGACAATCCCCGGTGCTTCTTCTCTGTTAGCGTCTCACCTGCGGGCTCTGCAACAGGCGAGACACTCTTAATGCAGCTGACCTTCTCTACACTGTCCTGCTTCAGCTGTTTGGCTCGCCTGTTCAGCCCACTGTTCAGCTACACGCGAGCCTGCACTCGCTCGCTCTCCCGCACCGACTTCTTCTCCTGCCTGCAACCTCCGTTCTCTCTCCTCTCTTTTCTTTCACTTCTTCTCCCCCTTAACCGGCTCGCGCTTCTCTATATATGCGGGGAGGACATGGCAGCTGCAGCCCATCAGCCACAGGAACAATCATGGATGTGGGCAGTTTCCCACCTGTGCGCTTAAGTGAGAAACGCAGACACCGCAGATCACGGCTCGCAACTGCTACCACGCCCCCTCGCTAAGCCGCGAGTTATACCCACAGCCTGGCTCGTGGCTCGTTACACGAGCCAATGCTCGTATTTAGATCTGAATTTTTCGCTCATACTTTCCTCGTATTTTGAATTTCTCGTATACAGAGGTGATCGTATCTCGAGGTTCCACTGTACCAGTATTTTAAGGCTGTTGATGCTATTAGTACAGTGGAACCTCTAGATACGAGTTTAATTCGTTCCAGCACTGAGCTTGTATAGCGAATTTCTCGTATCTAGAACAAACTTCCCCATTGAAAATAATGGAAATCCAGTTAATCTGTTCCGCACCCCAAATATATTAACATAAAAATCAATTTTCCTAACAAATAACACTGATAAATTATATATACTGTAGTCTACCTTTAATAAATAACACTGGTAAATAATATAACTGGATTATTAAAAGAATCAAAACAGGTGTCCAAAGTGCAGTAGAGCATTCAATAAATCTTTAAATAAATAATCCTTAAAACAGTTGTGAAGTGGAGGTTTAAAATACACAAGAATAACAATCCTTTAACACGAGGTTAAAACGTCAAAAGGATGCAGTCTTTAAAAAACAGATGACAATCCCCGGTGCTTCTTCTCTGTTAGCGTCTCACCTGCAGGCTCTGCAACAGGCGAGACACTCTTAATGGAGCTGACCTTCTCTACACTGTCCTGCTTCAGCTGTTTGGCTCGCTTGTTCAGCTACACGCGAGCCTGCACTCACTCACTCGCTCGCTCGCTCGCTCGCTCGCTCTTCCGCACCTACTTCTGTCTGTCTGCCTGCCTGCCTGCCTGCCTGCCCTCTCCTTTCTTTTACTTCTTCTCCCCCTTAACCGGCTCGCGCTTCTCTATATATGCGGGGAGGACATGGCAGCTGCAGCCCATCAGCCACAGGAACAATCATGGATGTGGGCAGTTTCCCACCTGTGCACTTAAGTGAGAAACGCAGACACAGCAGATCGCGGCTCGCAACAGCTACCACGCCCCCTCGCTAAGCCGCGAGCTATACCCACAGCCTGGCTCGTGGCTCGTTACGTGAGCCAATGCTCGTATTTAGGTCTGAATTTTTCGCTCATACTTTCCTCGTATTTTGAATTTCTCGTATACAGAGGTGATCGTATCTCGAGGTTCCACTGTATATATATATATATATATATATATATATATATATATATATATATATATATATATATATATATATAGTAGATTTGGTTAGTTAGTGCTTACATTCATCCAATAGAAAATTTAATTGCAACTTCTCTGAGAACACTTTCCATGTGTTTTGTGGACCAGAATAGATTTAAACTAAATAGTTCTTCCAATTCCCCTCTCATTTATTTCTAAACATTTATTTTAACACAGATAGTTCATGGTGCATATGCAGAGGTTTAAAAGGAAGCACTTTAGCTGGAGGGCTGCTGATTTATTGGTTTTTCTACATTTCATTATTAACTAATGTCTGGTTAAGAAAACAGGCAACAATTAAACGCAGCTACTAAATGCTACAGTAGGTAATTAATAGTTTTGAATTGTTAACAGGCAAGATAAATAAAATTAAGCCCAAAGAATTTATTCCTTTAGTAGTAAATAATTAGCAATTGGTTGTCATGAAAACCTGCAGCCACTTTGGACCTCCAGGACTACAACTGTGGACCCCTTCAATGTAATTAAAATTACAATGTAATTAACATTTGTCTTTGATGAATTAAAGCACTAACAAGGCATAGAGTTAAATACCAAGTTTCATTATCAGCAAGGACTGAGTTCTAATTAGCAAACTGACTGGAATAAAAACCTGTAGCCACTGTGGCTCTCCAGGACCGTGATTGAGGGCCCCTGATTTAAACCCCTCTCTGTTCTACCTGGTGGATTTCCAAGCTAATGCATCTGTAACTAACAACTTCATAAAATTAAGGACATTACTATTAATACTAATAAAAGTGTCTGATTCTTAACAGCAGAAAAACATCTGTTGTCAATAAATACTGCTTGCTTATGTTAAGCCTTTTTTAGCTTGCAAGTGAAGTTAAACATGTATTACTTTGATGTTAATGACATGTTGTCTACAATGCAGTGATAATGGAGTCATTGTGATTTGAATGAATCAGTAGTTGTGGCAGCAGTGTTGACATAATTGAAAGATATTACTGTGTATTTTTAAACGATCATTATATAAATTGTAGCATATAATTTGGAAAATATAGAAAAAAATGTAATATTATGAATCACCATAGGCAACTCAGCCACAGCAAGTCTCCAAACCCCCTGTTAGACCCATCTGTGATGATTATGAAAAGTTTAACAACATTTTGCCATGGGTTATCTTATTAAAGAACATCTTTCAGTGACAAAGTTTATGTACCTTAATAAAACATTAGCACATTAGAACAGTTTCGATGAAAACAAGCAATTCAGCTCAACAAGTTTGCCCGTCCCTAATTTCCCCCCAAATAAAACCAAGGCAAAACCATCATATGAAAAGAGTCAAGTCATTGTACATAATACCTTTATAATCTCGAAAAAATGTATTTTATTTGGTGAAGCATTTGAACATCTGTTGATTGTTTGTCAATTAAATATTTTCAAACAGAGCATGGTGATAAAGAGTTTTGCACAGGTATTGCACATCTAATGTTGTTTTGGAGTTCAGCAAAATATTTCTATTTGTTTGGTAGTAAACCTACACATAAAAATTTCTTAAAGGTAAAACTGGCATCTATTTCAGATCATTGTTTTTAAAATAATGCCTAAATTTTATAACAGAAAATATCCTTTTTTTTCTTCTCAATTTGTTAGCGGACTTTCAGCCTGTTCATGTGCATAAAGAGATAACTCAAGGGCTAGAACCAAAGCGCCCACCTCCTCCTCGTCCGAGTGTTCCACCATCACGACCTGCACCTCCACAGAGACCTCCACCTCCATCAGGTAATATATTCTAACTTGATATGTTTTACATGATGGCACATTTTACATATTAATACACGTGCTACATTAAAGACTGGCACTTTCAGTAAGTACCTTTATGTTTAGAACATCATAAATGTAATCAAACTCCAGATATTCTTTTGTAAACTTGAAACAGTTGATTTTATTGTAAAAAGCAAAAATGATTAATGACTAAAAATTTTTTATGAGCAATATAATAAAAAAATTGATCTCTAATTTATGTTATGGTGAATGGATACTATCTTACTGCACTTAACATTTTTCGCCACAATGGCCCAACTCTATTATAAACAGGTTACTGGTAAGGTGCTACTTTTCTGTCCCTTATTCAATGTTACTTCCGGGTGCTGTGCAAGCAGCAGCATTTTTACAGAAGCTCCATATTGCTCACTGTTTTTCATTTTTTCTGAAGTTATTTACTAGTTACTAGTCTTATTTAAAATTAGAATTGATCTGACTTCTGGCTTGTCACTGATAGTAGCCACTAGAAATCAGATAAATGGGTTTTAAATTTACTGCACACTGCAATGCATACAAACACAAGCGCCAACTTGTCTTGACTAGAAGGAGTCACGAACAGGACCCAAAGGCTGCCATATGTGTGAAACTGCTAGAGACACCAAGAAACTAAAAGCAAGGTGTATCAAATACGCTCGTAATCGCCTACTTGCACTGTGTTCACGAGCACCTAAACAGCGTAGTTACACTTTGCTGCAGGAGCTGTTTTTTCACAGACGGAGAGAGGGCGAGGTGCCAGTGCAAGATTAAAAGCAAGTTGAAAAGGTTTTAGAAATGGTCTGCCATCTATTATAATGAGAAATGTTTGATTGCTGTCTAAGATGCATGAACTGTCTGCGCTTATTACAGGCCATGGAGGATACAAGTACAGTTGCATTTTGTACATTATGGGGAGCTGGCTTATGCCTGATATACCTGATACTGTTTCATCTTATTTGAGAAGATAGAAAACCAGTGCAGTGTGTAAAAAAAAAAGCAGAAGGGGGACTGGTCATCTATGTGAGTGAGGATTGGTGTGAAAGGGAGCATATTACTGCTAAAACTAGAGTTTGTAATTCGGACATTGAAATTCTGGCTGTCAGAATTTGCCCATGTTACTTGCCTTGTTAATTTTTATATTCCTCCCTTTGCAAAAGGGATCCTAGTAACGAAAATGATTCATTCTGTCACCAACACTTTAATGATAACTCACTTCCGACCCTGTTAGTTATCATATGTGATGATATCAACCATGTGACTTTTGAGGGAACCATGACACATTTCTATTAGTTTGCGACAGGTTCCACTTGAGGAAATAACAAGATGAACCTGTTGTATTCAAATGTTAAAGATGCCTTTTAGTATAATCTACTGTCTCCTTTAGTCAAATCTAATTTCAACCTGATTTATCTTATGCCCAGCTACAAGCCTGTTCTTAGATAATAACCTATTACAACTAGAATATTGAGGAAGTGGAGCCTGGAGGTTAAAATAGTTCTGAACGACTGCTTCCAAATGACAAACTGGGAAATGATGTGCAACACATATGTGGATAATATTGTGGGACTCAATCGCTGCATCACAGACTATATTAACATCTGTGTTGACACAGTGGTACACACAAAGACAGTGTGTTGCCTTCCAAACAACAAGCCCTGGGTTACTAAGGAACTAAAATGTCTCCTGAATGAGATAAAGAGACCATTCAAATCCAGTATCAAAGAGGCTCTGAAGGATTTACTGTGTGTGCAAAAGAAAAAAGTTTAGTAAAGGAAAGGATGCTTAAAAAGCTAAAATGGAAAACTAACACACTCAGAATAACATGATGGATATCTAGAATGGACTTGGCATACAAGACTCAAGCAATCCAGAGCTCATGTGCTAGAAGAGGATGTGGACAAAGCTAAAACCCTGAACCATTTTCCCTTTCATTGCCACCTTCTTGCAATGACCAGTTTCCATACACCATCCTTGCTACATCAGCAACTCCTACCACATCAGCTGGAATGACCAGTGACAAGTCCACCTCTGACAATCAGTGTGGACTGTCCATAACTGACAACCAAGTAAGGAGTCAACTGATGAAGCTAAACACAGGGAAAGCTGCAGGACCAGATGGCTTTTAAGAACTCAAGGACTGAGTCCAAGTGTGCCACACACATCCTGCAACCATTGCTGAACTAAAGGAGGATTAAAAAGGAAATCACTGACATTCGCAATGACACGTTACATCGAGCAATGCAGAATTTCTGCAATAGGCTGTCAGAATGTGTATGGAGAAATGGACAACACCTTCATGATATTTTCTTCAAAACATAAAATGAATATTAAATGAGTATTGATTGCCATCATTAATTGCATATCCTGTACAATACATTTCATCATTAAATGTATTTTGCAATGTGTTTATTCTTGTATTGAACGTCAATTGATAATTTCTTGTTTCCCTGCGCCACCCTATATAATACATTTCTCAATTTTTTGTAAGAGCACAGATGCAGAGACCAAAACTGTTAAGTTTAACTTTGGTAGAGGAAAGTTTGAGCAGATGCAGCAAAAACTAAGGAGGATGGATTGAGATAAGCTTTTAAGTGTGGAGATAGCTGATGAGCAGTGGAACAGGTTTAAACACATTTTACATATGTTGCAGAACAGGTACATACCAAATTTTGGAATTAGTAGGACATTTTTTAAAAAAAAGTATGTATTGGGTTAATAATTCCAATAACAATCATAGAGTGTATCAGAGCATGAGGGCAACCATTAAGAAGGATATTAGGGAAGATAAAAGGCAGTTAGAGATGAATAAAGCAGATAAGGCGAAAGATGACACAAAGAGAGTCTTACTGTATTTTAGTAGTAAATAATCAGTCAAGGAGGAGGTGAACTACATCAGGAATAATAGTAAAGGGGAATTAAAATATATAGACAGTGAAATATAAGATGCCCTAAGCTTGCATTTTTCTGAGGTCTCCACATGTGAGGAACTGGATAACCTCCCAGCAGTATTAGGGACTGCTAAGGAGGTACTGAGTTATTTGGAAATTGTAGAGGGAGAACTACTGCTTAAATAGGCTGAAATCAAACAGATTTCCAGGACTAGGTAATATTTATCCTCATGTTCTTAAGGAGGTTAGCTAGTATGTATATAAATTTTGACATGTATTTTTAGGAAGTCGCTGTGCACTGGGGAAGTTTCCGAAGTACTATAAAATCGAAAATATTATCCCATTATATAAAATGGTGGATCGGGCAGAACCAGCAGCTCTAAGCCAGTAAGATTAATTTACAACACAAGTAAAACTGAAGGTTTTAATTGAAGAAAAAGACTGAGGAGCACATGGCAAGACAGGAGTTTTACTGAACAGTCAGCAGGGGTTCAGAAGAGGGAGGTCATGTTTTACTAACTTGTTGTTTTCTCATAGAATACCAGCATAAGCATGTGATCAAAGTGAAAGCATTTGATAAGATGCCACATGAGAGGTTTGGCACCTTACCTTGGCATCAAACAATAAGAGGAGAGTTCAGGGTGTAGTGTGTAATTGGATGCAAAATTGGCTGAGGCACAGGAACAAAGGTCATGGTGCGAGGTACCCTATCAGAATTGGGTAATGTTAACAGTGGTGCCCCAATGGGGTTAGTGTCAGGGCAGCTGCTATTTTAATATATATAGGTGATTTGGAAAGAAATATAAATAATATGTTAGTTAAGTTTGCATATGATGGCGAGCCAGCTGGATTGGTAGAAAATCATTACAGAGGGACTTGGACAGCATACAAGTAAGTAAATGTAAAGTATTACATGTAGGAAGTAAAAATTTTAGGTTTGAATACACAATGAAAGGTCTGAACATTGAAGGTACACCTTATGAGAAGGATTAAGGTGTCGTAGTTGACTCGTCACTGTTACTATCATGCTTTGTTATATAGTACGAGATGTTGAGATGTGGAGTACAAGTCCAAGGAGGTTATTCTCAAGCTTTATAATAAATGGGTTAGACCTCATCTGGAGTACTGTGTACAGTTTTTTTCCTCCAGGCTACAAAAAGGATGTAGTCCAGAGGAGAGCAGCTAGGCCTATTCCAGGGCTACAGGGGATAAGTTATGAATAAAGATTAAAAGAGAGGAGCCTTTTCAGTTAAATCAAAAGTAGATGAAGAGAAGATATGATTGAAAATTTTGAAGAGCATTTGTACAGTGGATCAAGACTATTACTTTACAATGACTTCAACACAGGGAGACAGTTAGAAACTTGTTAAGGGTAAGTTTCACACAAACATGAGGACGTTTTTCTTCACACACATGGTAAATGTAAATGATACTGTTGCTCGTTGGTTTTTGTGTGTTGAACATGATGGTGAACAGGTTGAAACATTCCTGTAAATATCTTGCACATATGAAGTATGTTCCATTCATCCATTTTCCAACCCGCTGAATCCGAACACAGGGTCACAGGGGTCTGCTGGAGCCAATCCCAGCCAACACAGGGCACCAGGCAGGGTGCCAACCCACCGCAGGACACACACAAACACACCCACACACTAGGGCCAATTTAGAATCACCAATCCACCTAACCTAACCAATCCACCTAACCATGTCTTTGGACTGTGGGAGGAAACCGGAACACCTGGAGGAAACCCACACAGACACGGGGAGAACATGCAAACTCCACGCAGAACCCGGGTCTCCTAACTGCGTGGCAGCAGCGCTACCACTGCGCCACCGTGCCGCCATGAAGTATGTTTTGTGAATAAATTGTTTCCACCATTCAAATGTTAATATAATTTTGACTCAACCTGTACTTGTCAATTGGATATCAGGTGCCATACTGCTTTCCCATGTTCCCCAAGCACTCAACTAAGGTCATTAGTAGTTTTAACAGCCAGTAGATGTTGTGCATTAACGAGAACTTGCCTACTTGTTCAAAATAAGATACCCATTAGTAATTAACAACAAAAAAAAAGTATGGGTGGATAAGATTTTGCATTGTTCTTGCTAATTTGTTCAAATTGCATTAGGAACAGCAGCGGAAAGAAGCTTTTGAAGTGATTCTTATTGTTAGAAATAGATAAAAGCACCAAACTGTAGCCTGTTCATCTGAACGTAGTGTTGATCTGAATTAGTATTGTTTTGAACAGGAGATTTAATGAGTTTCCTGGCATTAGTTATTTTACAATTATTTCTATGGGTTGCACTAGAAGAAATGCCATAGTAAAGAGTTTTGGTTGCAATAACAGAACTAACTACACATGACTTTACTGTCATAATACTAAATCTTTAATATTGTAGCTAAAGCCACAAATAATAAATACTGTGCCAGTGTGTTTGGTCATATGTTCAGGAGTGTTTACACAGATCTAAAAATAGTTCATTCTAGGATTCTTTTCTATTGCCCACAGAATTAGACATTGTGAATATAGAGTGTAATTTCATGAAAGTGTCAGTAATTAATGGTTACAATTTACATTTTTCTGTTTTCCACTGTTCTAAGTACTGTATGTAGTATACCACATATTTTACTTTATTTAATAAAAAGAAGCAGAGCTAAAAATTAAAAATGTCCTTTTTCTATTTCACTTTAATTAAGAATGACTACTGTATGTGTGAAGTCTGTTCTTGTTTTTGAAATGTCCTCTTGTCTGTTTTTCAATTTTAAATAACCTGTGATTTATTATTACTTCTTTCTGCTCCAAGGCCTAGGAGCTCCACCCAGTCCAGGTTTAGCTAGGCGAGACATTGAAGGTAAAACATTTTTGTTATTTTTAAATATTAATTATTAAAAATATTATTTATTTTTGTCACTTTTCATTTTTGGTAAGGTTCTGTAAAACTGATCTCAGATTTTAACTAGCTTTGATTTTTTTTATGTAAATAACTGTATAAAACTTAATGTGTATGATTTATTTCCCTTGGTATTTATCCATAAATGTGTGTTTGTTTAGGTACCTTAGTAGGTAGTATAGTATATGTAATATATTGTTTCTCTGCTTGAACTTTATTATATTAGAGATATGGCAAGTAATATACACATAATGAAAACTGCAGTTAACCAAGTGGACATGTCTTCATTTTTTTTTCTTTAAATTGTGCATTCCTTTTGCATATATTTGAAAACTTTTAACAGTTTTGTTATTATTCTTTTGTGCTGCAAAGCTCCAAAGAGTCCTGGATTAGAGAGAACAGATTTGGGAGGTAAGTCATCAATAAGTAAGTGCAAAATATTTGCATGTTGGTTGTTAAAGAACATCATTTTGATAGGTATTAGTTTTTGGGGTTTTTTTTTTTTTTTTTTTTTAATACAATAGGTTCCAATTTGAAAGATGTGATGTTCAAAATATATCAACTAATTAACAAACCTTGTATTTTCAAAATTAATCATTCTGTATATGGCTAATGTTACAAATTAAAAACAATGTTTATTTTACTGTATTTAACACCTTTTCTATAGTGAAATACAAGGCAATTTTCATAAATAAAATTGTTTAACCCGCTTATGTACTAAGGGATTTTTGGTATTATTGTGCCTACATTTCATACCCTAAAAGAAATGGCTATTACTCTGTTTATATAATAAAGGAGGTGCAAATTGCTGAAGAGTTACAAGTACAACAATTCTGGATTTTAAAAGAAAGCATTTATATGATTATAAACTTTTGTTTACACCAATATCATTTAAATAAAACACAGAAATATTGGTGCTTTAGGGATATCTCCCCAACAAACTGCATTTTACAGTACATAACCAAGACAACTTATAATGCACAAGCTTTGGAATCAAGTTTCTTTTGTGCCTGGATCAGCTATCTTTGTACCAAGTTTACATTTTAGCATTTGACCTTAATGCTTATATTGTGTTCGTATTTTTGTTACTCAGCTGATGTTCACGGGGTCTGGCAGTCCTGCAGGATTATTGAGTTTTTATCTTACTTTACAAACCATATAGACAGCAAATATATTTAATACTTACTATTTACTTCTGCTAAATCACATTTACCAATGAAAGTGATATTCAATTCTTCTGATAAAATGTGATTTTTGTGTAGAAAGCAATAATACTCAAGACATACTGTAGGTGGTATTTTCATATTAATCTTGAACAAAGAAAAATGAGAAAAGGTTTCTAGAACTTTTGACTTTTATTGTTATAAACTAAGTAAATTGAAAGCATTAAGTTATATGCAGTGTTACTTTAAAATGATATAATGAGCCCAGTTGAATATAGTTTTACTGTGTGTACATTGCAAATGTATTTTTCTGCACTTTATGCATGTATGCTGTGTCTTCCTGTCCTTGGATCCACAAACATCACAGAATTTCCCCTTGCTGCTACTATATATACAGTATATGACAGCATCTCTCACACTTGCTTCAGGTTCTGGAGTTGGATATTCTGTGGCTATAGCATCCTGGAACCTTTGTGATGTGTTTTCCCCTCTTGATATGAGGTCTTACCAATTCCTTGCCCAGCTTTTGATCCCCCATTACATAACAACTTCTGGCTTGTATAATACACAAGTGCTGCTGTCAAAAACACAGTTGTAGGCGGGAATGCAGAATTGCTTAGGTGTTGTACCTTAAACTTACATTTAGAGTACTAGGGTGTTTTACCATGTCAGCCATTTCCTTACAATTAGAAAAATTGACATTTGAATAGAGTAGGTTCACATGAACGAAACATGCTGTTATAAGTTTACTTGTTTGAAATCACCAGCATTTACAATTATTCATTACCAGGGATGTGTCGGCCATGAATTGAAACTGACTTGAATCAACATATCTGTTCTTGTACTCATCAGCTGAGGTTGAGCTCTCACTTGTTTTTTCTATTTGTTCCTACAATTGTTGGCTATCTCTTCAGGAGTTCCTGTCCCAACTTGTGCGAAGTAAAACATTGTCGCATGTGATTTTGTGACCACATAATACTTGAGTCATATCCAGGACAGTCTGCACCCTTTGGTTTTTGTCAGGGGCTCTTCCATCAGGCTTACCAGTATACACTTGCATAAAGCAGCATTACAGGTAGCGTCAGAGATCTTCATTCCATATTTTGCAGGTTTAGACAGCATGTACTGCCTGAAGAGGTTGTGGCCCCTAAATGGCATAAGCTGCTCATTGAGAGTATGTGGTATGGCAGCTTGATAATCGGGAGACTGTTTTTAATAAATAATGGAACAGCCAGCTCTGTGCATGCTCACGCAGCTGTGGGAGATTAGTGAGGTAATTGGAGCCAGGCGCACCTGCGTGTGGGAGTGCGATCTGTCCCAGATGCCTCATTGGCTTTCCGCAATGTGCAAAGGAGGTGCTGCACTCCTTTAGAAATGGCTTTATAACCTTTACCAGACTGATAGATCTCAATTACTTCTGTTCCATGTAGGTTTGGATTTTTTTTTCTCCCTAAATAATGAAAACCACCATTTACAAACTGCATTTTGTGTTTACTTGTGTTATATTTGACTAATGGTTAAATGTGTTTGATGATCAGAAACATTTTGTGTGACAAACATGCAAAAGAATAAGAAATCAGGAAGGGGGCAAATAGTTTTTCACACCACTGTATTTTACTTATTTAAATATTTTCATTAGAGCGTTAGAAGATAGGATAGGAACGGAGATAGGAACGGGTCATTCAATCCAACAAAGCTTGTAGTCCTATCCACTTAATTCGTCGAAAATAACATTGTCTGACTTTGAACGTCCCCAAAGTTCACTGTCTACCACACTGCTTGGTAACTTATTCCATGTGTCTTATGATTGTCATCTTTGATTTCTCCACAAATGCCAAGTAATGGAATATAATTATGTTTTGATAATAAAATAATTATTTTCAAATTTTTGTACATTTAGGTCGATGTCAGATACTCTCACAGGCTGGTCAAGGAATTGCTGGAGCATCAAAACCAGTAGGTATCTTGTACAGGACCTTACTAACATAATATACTCTTATGCAATATTTTAAGGTTTTATTTTGTTTAAATGTACGTGTTATATGATTTCTTGATTGTGATATTGTTCTTTAAATACTAAGATTTAAATAGAATGCTTTTCAGATTTTGTTAACCTTATCACAACCCTGTCAGTCGGCATAGTGAAGCACAGTAATTTCTATGAAGTTTTCACATTAGGCTTTAACAGTTTAAATACCCAAGGTCTCTGTGTTATTCACGTCCATCTGTTACTTTGAAGCCAGTTAGCATAACCTGGTTTAACTTTCAAAGCCTACACTTTGATTCATGATAAAGCTAATCTTCTATTAAGCTGTCATATGCAGATTAACTCAAGTTTAAGAGTTTTTTCGATAGTAACACTTCCTGTGTAGTTTGAGTCAAGAAAATGTGTATTATAAGACGATTTCCATGTATTCTTTAAAAAGACTTTCTTTTTTTATAACCATATTCATAACTAATGCTTGGTTTGTCATTCTCATTCACAACTAACAGTTGTAAATGTCTTTGTTTAAATTAAGAAGCCTTGTATGTCATACAAGTTCCAACCCTGTACAGACATTTGATGTTTGAAAACAAATATTATAAATGCACATCTCAAATCACTTATGTTACAACACTACAAAACAACTTTAAAGCTACCAGACATCATTGATAAATTGCATATTGGAGAAAGATTTATAGTTGTAGCACACTTTATATTTCTGCAACCAACAAATTACCAGTATCCTTGATATTTCCCCATCCAACACATATCTTGCATATGATGCTTCCATGAAGACAAATACATGATCCATAAATGTGGCATATCTTTCAAGTCATCTAAGATATGTTCTGTTTATCATTTTTATCAAATCTTGCATATTTTAGCACTAAGCATATAAGGGTGTACTGCTGAGTTACATGGATATCCTAGAAATTTTCTTGCAATATGACTGTCATCTTGAAATATTGAGATTCACTGTCATTTTGTGACTGTAACTCTCCAAACTTTTACTGTTTTAGCCAAGTACTAGCACATGTGTCAGATCTTTTTTCTTCCAGCTGTTTTTTTTTGTACAGTATAGTACAGCAAGATCAGTAAGCAGAGCCATGTATACTCAGTATGTAAAACACAAAGACTAAAGCCCGATTCCTATGCCAGTGGATGTGAGGAGCTATGAAGAAATATAGTTTTCAAAAGCAGTTATAATTAGAATACTGTCTTTATTAGGTTTTGCAAAGGAAATGTTTATATCTGGTGGCATACCAGCTGGAAATTCAACTTATATTTACATTCTAATTAACACTAGAATTACCAGAGCTTACAAAAAAATCGTAAATCTGGCCCACCTTAAATCTGCCTGCTCGCACGTCTCCATTCAGCATCTTTTGTCTTGTAAATGTGTCGATAAACCCAAGCAGCCTGCTATACCACCCCCCCCCCACCCCCTTACAGTGCTGCAGAAACTGCAAAAACCTCTCCCAACTGAAGCCTTGTTTATCAGGGAGTCAGGCACCTAGAGCTGTATATGCTAAAAAATATATTGTTATTTGAACAGATGCATTTCATGTGTGTTCTGTGTCTACAAAGATCTGTGTAAGTGTCTGCCAAGTTGTTTTGCCTACCTAAGGTAAAGTCATCCCTGATGGAGAATCACAGGATTCGTGAGGTAGAGGGGTCCTTTCATCGGATGGGCTGGCCCAGCGATGACTCAGCTGTGGAATGGTCAAATGGGGGAGGCAGCTTGATGGCTGAGGTCTCCAGGACTCTAAACAAATCCAAATCATATTATGGGATATCATCTACTGTTAAATTCTGCTCCATACTTGTAAAAGTTTTATTTTTATACTGTATTGAGGATTTGTTCTGTTCTGTGTATTGTGTTGTGTTGACCCCCTTCTTTTTGACACCCACTGCACGCCTAACCTACCTGGAAAGGGGTCTCTTTTTGAACTGCCTTTCCCAAGATTTCTTCCATTTTTTTTCCCTACAAGGGTTTTTTTGGGAGTTTTTCCTTGTCTTCTTAGAGAGTCAAGGCTGGGGGGCTGTCAAATGGCAGGGCCTGTTAAAGCCCACTGCGGCACCTCTTATGTGATTTTGGGCTATACATAAATAAATTGTATAATTGTAAGCATGACAGAAATGTTGAACACATACCTAAAACACAAACTCTTTTCCGTTTTTTACTACAAACAAAAGATTTTGACATGAAGTGTATAATGTCTGAAGTCCAAATATGAAATAAGCACTTTCACAAAAGGTACAAATATAACAGAACAAGTGTGCTTTTATTCAAGACTATATCCATCCAGAGAAAAAGAAATCACATTAGTGTATGTCCTGGTAGCTACTGCTTTGGTAGTACAGTCATTAGAGCTGCTGACTCCTATTCAAATGGTCGCCGGTTCAAGTCTTCACATGTTCCAGAATAAACGTTAGTAGTGAGCTGCTCTTATTGTTGTTATTATACAATAAAAACATACATTTGATTTGTGTCTGTAACAGCTGGTGTAAATGTATGGTGCTTATAAAGGTTAGCATTTTTTTTATTCATTTTTATTCTCTCAGTTGCGTTCACGCTCGTCCCAATCTGACACTGTTAGTTTTCAAATAAAGATGTGCTATAACAGAGGTGAACTCACATGAGGACGAGGGTTCTTCATCAGAGAAAGAGTACAGAAGCACCTCTCTCAAGAAATGTCCACTCGCATATATGAACAATATAGCTGCCCCAGGCGTAAAGGTGAAAGATGGCACCGTTTCGATGCACCCAGAGGTAGGGCGTCATCCCGCCAGTCGGTCTGCCCCACACCTGTCCGCCAACGAAGCAGCACGGCTTACAGAACTCGCCAACATATCGTGCAAAGTCCTGTTTGTGAATATGTTTTGTGATGGTCTTTACATAAGAAACATTTATATGTTACTTATATAAAAGTCAGATCGAATGTTATTTACCTTGATTTATTTACTTATCTTCTACAGCTTAAAGTGTGGTCGAAATTTAACATCTTATTAAAGAAAGAAACATCCTCTAACAGGACAATTCAGTAATCGGGCAGGAGAAAAGCTGTTCAATGTATCATTTAATTTACTCCTCAGCAAAATGCCTTGGAGGGAGCATTCTTCAAAACCAGTCTGTTACAGCATGGTCAGAATGGTCCGAGAAACAAAGGATAGACGTTCATTTTAGAAACTGTTGAATTTACATACAGTGTCAATCAATGCATACATTTTACTCTGGTTGGTTCATTGGTTTACCCAAATATTTATATAGAATAAAAGTCTATTATATTATATTCTGGTTCTTATTATACCTTTTGAGATGAGACACCACCCTTGAAATTTCTGTGCATATAACAACTGTCATTTAAAGGACATCTGCTAATTTCTTAGTCATCTCTTCGTTTTCCTCCAGTACATTTTGTATATTGCATCAACCTTTCTTCAGGCACATTCTTTATTTATTTGACCATCACAGTATTATTATTAATCCTTTATGCTATTTCTTTAAGATGAATGCTATGTACCCCATAAATTATTCATCCACATTCCCCCCTTTGAGACTTCATAAAGTCCGACTAAAACTGTAAAGAATGATTTCCTATTATAACCCTATTCATAAGCTGTATAAAATGTATGCATACTGAATATGTCTCCCCTTAGAAGCTAAAAGGAAGTAAAAGATTCCTGGCTTAGCTGCATTTAGGGAATAACATAAATCAGTGCAAATCATTAATCCCTAAAGATAAATCACATAAATCAATAATAGCTAATAAAATCAATAATAGTGAACACAGAAAATCAAGGCAAATAACATGTATCAAAGTTATTTTTCTTCAGAGTATACTTACATTAGATATTTTCCCCTATAAATCTCAGATTTGTGTCCCATAACCTCATAACTTGTAGAATGATAAAACATTGTCAACAACTGTTTGATTTCCTTCTTATCCAACAAACATTAGCTATCTTAGTTCACAGAAGTGTACCTAGTCCTATATTTTTCATCAATGTAATTGTTGGTGGTGATACAGACAGCCCAAGTATTTACTTTAAATGCATCCAAAGTCCCGAGTTTATGGTGCCAATGATGTGTACAACAATAACCAGAGATAGAATCATTATACATACAACCATGCTCACGTCCTCGTGCTCTCATTCACAAAGTTGCCCCAATTTACATTTGCTGCATAAAAACAGTTACCTTGCTAAAGATAGATGTCAGCACTACTCCCATTAATGCAAGCCATTGGCTCATGTAAAGGTCACGTTAAAACTGCAAGGGTTGTGCCCAAGCTTCTTATTGATGTTAAAGTCTTCTGCCACCAGCTGGGATCCTTGGTTTGTATCTGGGCTTTCCAATTTCACAAACTGCTCACTCACCATGCATAAGACACTCCATCTCTGTTGTGCTGAATTATTACTTTGTTTTGCTAACTTCTATATTACTTAGGCCCAAAAAGCCATAATAATTCTTTGTCCTGTATTGCCACCAACTATTTCTGTCTATATAGTCCTAATTACCCCAGTTCCTAAAAACACCTAGCACTATCCCACAAACTTATTTTCCCTTATACCATGTTCTACAAACCTTAAAGGTTTGTACTATACCTTGCATCTAATTTAGCACATTTAAACCTTAAAACCCAATATAAAATCTGTCCTGATGTTGCATCTAATCCTAATGCAAAGTTCCGAATACATGAATATTCATATTTGTTCCATCTTTCTGTATCAATTACTACTTACACAATAAAATTCACATCCCTCATGAAACAAAACAATAATTTAAACTTTATATTCACCTTATATCAATAGATTTACACATTTTGTCCTGAGTGTCTATTCCCAAAACACTTGACTGTCCCTCCAGTTTACTACCATTCTTCATAGTTAACAAATATCTCTTTATGTTAAACTCTATTATTCATTCAATTATTAAAACCAATAACCAAGAAAGTTTAAATTGGACTGACTTTTAACTGGTAATGGTACAAGTGCTAATGTGTTAAAATTTGATTAACAGTCCAAATTACATACAAACATTGATCCTTAAAACTTTTAAGTATCAATTGACTCAGATGTACTAGAAACTTCTATCTAAAAATATTTACTCTTTACTCTAAGTGCTGACCATGTTATGCTAATCACATTTTCTAAACTTGATCAGTTATAATACCCCAATTGCTATACAGGTTAAACAATTTAAATAATAATTGTGCAGTTTTTTCGTTAATAAAATAGTTACAAATATTCAATAAATTCATATTGCTTATAAAAAGGAGTTCATTTGCTTTGCTGAGCTTGCAGATAATTAGCCTTTCCTCCTATACCATCCATAACTCCATGGTACAAATCTTCCTTAAAAGACGTTGCTGCAGAAACAGAGATTAGGTTGTGGTTCCAACTCCTAGGGCAAGAGGAATTCAAGTACAGTGATCCCCCGCTGTATCGTGGTTCAGCTGTCGCGCCCCCGCTACATCTCGGATTTATTAATACTATTATTATTACTAAGGGACTCTGCCCTCTGCTCGCTTTGCTCACCCACCCCCGGGTTTGGTTTACCGTATAAACAATTTAAAGAGATCGTTATTTTCATGGGAATTGTTACATATGCATTATTTTCATTTTTACTTTAAAACTTTTGTAAAAACAATATTTGTCCTTTATTTCCTGCCCCGGGCGTGGTTAAATCTCTTTCTCGCGGCACTTATAACACCACTCACATTGTGAAGGGGTGGTCTGTACGCATGCTAAATAGTTGCGATCGGTTCAACTGGTGTCTTGCTGCTGCTTCTGGCCAGCTGTGTGTTGTGCTTGTCATGCTTTGCGGCAATCACTTAAAAGCCTGTACAGCTGCTGTCCTTTTGCCACTTCGCGTCTCTGCCGCTTGCTTTGTGAAGGGGGGGGAGCAGAACGCACGCTAAGCAGAAGTGGACAGATCAGCTACTGGCTTTGTGCTACTTCTACCAAGATGCCTGTTCTGCTTGTCGCTCTGTGTGTTCTGAAGGAGGAGGCGGAGGAGGGAGAGGGGTTAGGGCTCAATGCACGCTAAGGAGAGATGCTCGGATCATCTGCTGGGTTTCTGCAGATGCTGCTGGCAAGCTGCGTGTTCTGCTTGTTGTTGTTTTAAGAGCTGGGAGCACCTGAAGTTTGCCTGCCAAAAGCATTCCAACAACTGCTAGGTTAGATGTCAGTGAGCTTGTTTTAAATTGTTTGTAAGTAGGGCGTGTCGTCAAAGTGTCTGTCTGAGATGATCTGGTCTCGATCGCTTCGCTTAACCCCAACCCCCCACTCCGCTCCCTGGAGGCGCGCTACGCTCCTGCCACTTCGCGTTGTGAAGGGGGGGAGCTGAATGAACGCTAAGGAGAAGTGGACAAAATGCTTGTTCTGCTTGTCGCTCTGCGTGTCAATCATTTAAAAGCCTGTACAGCTTCTGTCCTTCTGTCTCACTGCCTTGTCTTGCATGACATTAAAATGTTTTATAATAGAGAGATGTTACTCCTATCCTTAGCCTGACATCCACATATCATATGTGTTTACAAAGTGTGTTTTAATAAAATTTTCATGTGTTTAAAGCGTGTGGGAGGGGTATTTTAAGGCTTAAACTATAAAAAAAAAAATGTTTTATTTATATGGTCTTTCTGTATCGCGGATTTTCACCTATCACTGATGGGTCTGGAACATAACTTCAGCGATAGGTGGGGGATCACTGTACTTGGTCAACAACTGTCATAAAATTGAAAACAAGTGGACAAATTGTAAGGCATATCAAGCACAGTTATAGTGGGCTCTGGCAAAGAACATAGAACCCTGCACAGTAAAAGTGTGAATCAGATCTTGAGGTCCAATACCCCAAAGCAAAGGATATCAATATCCTGGAACTCTTCATCTAATGAACGAGGCTGTGGTCTGCATGCGATGCAGGCTGCCCTCTACGACTCTGGACCCACGATTATCTTTTGATGCCAATGGTCACCAGCACAGCTGACTTGTTAGCAGCAGGAACTCGTGATCCCTTGGACTGGAATTTGAGTATGTTGTCCAGTAGTCAGTTGATCGACAGCCTGGTCCACAGCTTGATCCCCTCTCTGGTATGGCTTGTTTCTCCATGGGAGTTGGATGATTCATTTGTCTGCAGACCTTTAGCATAGCTCAGTCTCCAGGTTCAAATTCAAGCTCTGTCACAAAAAATGTGCTAGGAAAAACAGGTTTTACCTGCAGGGGCAAAGACTTAAAAGTTTTGTTCCATATTAGTTGGTATTGCAATACTTCATCTGTAATTTTTGAAATTCCAAAATCTCAAGCTGTTAGGCCTGTTTCATTGGGAATACCCCTTATTAAAAATAACGCTAGCGGTAAAACAGATGGTCATTTTATCCAGTCTCTGCCTCATAGGCAATTTGTTTTTTATGGTCAAAAATCAATTCTGCAGCTGGTAAGCACAATGCAGATGTTTCCACTCTTTGTAGCCATTATGTTAAAAAAATAGATCCCAAATAAAAAAAATTCTCTATAGTTTTATCTAGTTTAGCCATTGTTGTGGACCTAGAGTGGTGTGGAGGTTATTAGTTAAAGAGTTGTGTTCTGTGGAGGTTCCTGTAGAAAATTTTAAAATATTTACTTTCTTATTCCAGTCTTGAACTGGAGCCTAAGACAGGCATTCTCCATCCCCACAGCCCAAGTAAATACTTTAAACTTTTCTACAGGAACCTCCACAGAACACAACTCTTTAACTAATAACCTCCACACCACTCTGCTTTCTCTTTTCTTTTGTTTGGTTTGCCACTCCTGGACATATTTGTGTTCTCTATAGGAGAACTAGAACATTCAGCTCTTGCCAAGTTGTAATATTAATGGGATTGGTTTCAGGGTTCTTGCTGACCGATACCTTACTGCTCAACATTCCTCTAAAGGGGGAAAGATTGATATTTAGTTTGCAGATTTATTTATATGTATATTAAATACATGTCAAAGGAAAAGCATTCAATTGTCTCAAAATATTCAAACTATTGACACATAACCTTTGCTGTTAGGGGGGAATGCTGTTCCAAATTGATTACATGCCTGGGACTTGAACCCAGGGCTTCTCTATCCATTTAACAGCATTACTGTCTACTGAGACCTTTTGCCAAACCCAGAGACAGATCTGGGCAACTCCCCCAGACAATGGCAACCCAAAATAATCCGCCACGCGACAAGGAGTGATCTCGGCACTATTCTTTAATGCTCTCTCTAGTCAGCAAAAGGCTCTTAACCTAATTACACTAACTATCCTAATTCTACGAAAAAACACACCTAATCTAAGAGCATGACATCTAACCCAGGCCCTTATCCCCAAAAGAATGAATGAACATGCCTCCTCCTGCCCTTTCAGGTCCAACGATTGTGTCCTCCGGAGGGGAGTCCCGCGCAGATGGGAACAAGTCCGTTCCAATTTCGCATCGTCCGCTTCACATCTTTGACGATTCTAATGGGAGTTCCCTCCATGGTACGGAACACTCCATGTTGGGCGCCAAAAACTGTGGTAGAAATTTAACATCTTATTAAAGAAAGAAACATCTCTAGTAGGACAATTCAGTAATCAGGCAGGAGAAAAGCTGTTCATTGTATCGTTTAATTACTCCTCAGCAAAATGCCTTGGAGGGAGCATTCTTCAAAACCAGTTTGCTAAAGCATGGTCAGAATGGTCCAAGAAACGAAGGATAGGGGTTCATTTTATAAACTGTTGAGTTTACATACAGTGTCAATGTGACGATGCAGGTTCCGCTCCATGCTCCTGTCTTCCTTCTGGGAGCTTTGAACCCGACACTGTTGGTAATGTCACCGATGAGCTGGACAGTGAGTCATAACAATGAAGCAAGGGGATGGTGCAAAAGTGACTTTATTTAAAATCAACAAAATCAAAACAAGGTGTCCAAATTAAACTGCGGTGCATCAAATATGTCTTTAAATAAACAATCCATAAAACAGGTGAAAGGTGGAGGTTAAAATCCAATAGAAAATAAAATCCTTTTAAAACCTGAGGTTAAAATAACGGCTAGAAACAGTCTCTTTAACAACACAAAGCACGGTGCATCCTTTTTTAACCCGACAACTCCCCTGCTTCTCCCATCCAGGCCCCGCAACATGGGAGTCGGCCTACCTGCATATGCAGCTCCTTCACTACTGGTCCAGAAGCCCTCCGATCACCGGCTACGTCGGGCTCCAGCTGGACCGAGACTTGGGTTTCTTCCTCCAGCGGCCAGGGCACTCACGCTGAGGCACAACACGCCCAAAGCCTCCACGACTCCTGCTATCATCAACGGCCAGTCGACTCCACTGCCGGTCACTCCAGCTACTCCCAATTACTCAGCTGGAGCAACCACTTCAGTCTGCCCCCTCCGAGAGTTGGCCACACTCCTCCGGGGCTCTCCTACCAGCTGCCTGCCTTTGCTCATGCCAGCCTGCTGTCGCTCACTTGCTCGCACCGCCTCCACACTTCTCCAGCCTTCTTCTCCCTTAACCTCCCATTCTCTCTCTTTCCTTTTCTCCTCTTTCCTCACCTGTGCACTTAAGTGAGGACCGTCCGCATCATGCATCACCCGGGAACCGCTCCGGCCACACATACCATGCCCCCTTTCTAAGCCGCAAGTACGGCGACTTTTTTTTAAAAAGTGGCCTTTTTGACTTGAGCTGTGGACCCACTACACCACAGTCAAACAATGCATACATTTTACTCTGGTTGGTTTACACCCAAATATTTATATAGAATAAAAGTCTATCATTATATTCTGGTTTTTCTTACACCTTTTGAGATGAGACTCCACCCTTGAAATTTCTGTGCATATAACAACTCTCCATTCTCGTATATAGGACATCTGCTGATTTCTTAGTCATCTCTTAGTCATCCTTAAGTGCATTTTGTATATTGTGTCAACCTTTCTTCTGGTGCATTCTTTATTTACTTGACCATCTCAGTATTTTTATTAACCCTTTATGCTATTTCTTTAAGATGAATGCTATTTTACCCTAAAATTATTCATCCATATTAGTCACAAGTAAACTGCAGAGCTTCCTGTGTTTGATCGACACGGGCATGCTCACAAAGCACATGTGTACTGAAGTGACTTTAGCTGCAGGTGGAAGCTCATGTTGCACCCTATAAAACTGTGTTTGATCTTATTCAGGAAAAGATCCCAGTCACCCCACAGGAGAAAGACTTTTCAAGACTGTAGCGAGTTCCTCTTAAGTTGGATAAGGAGCCCGGAACACACAAAAAACTCCTATTCTTAGGAAAATGAATTCTATTATGTACGAAACCCGACAGAACCTTAGCCCCAATTTGATGTCCACAGATAGAGTTGTCTTTTATGAATTTATACAAAAAAAAGAAATAATCACCTCAACAATTATTTAACCAAACAAAAAGAATATATATTATAAATCAAACAAACCATAAAACACTTTAATAAATCCTTATCAATCTAAACACTAATTAATATGCCACCCCCTTTAACCCTTCTATAATATACAGAAAGAAAGACAGGAAAAGAAGCGGAAATATAACCTATTTATCGACAACACCAATATATTCACAGTACACACCCGTCTAAATACAAACATATACAGTACTGTGCAAAAGTTTTAGGCAGGTGTGAAAAAATGCTGTAAACAAAGAATGCTTTCAGAAATATAAATAATGTTTATTCTTATCAATTTACAAAATGCAAAGTGAGCGAACAAAAGAAAAATCTAAATCAAATCAATATTTGGTATTACTACCTTTTGCCTTCAAACCAGCATCAATTCTTATAGGTACACTTGAACGAAGTCAGGGATTTTGTAGGATTATAGTCAGGTGTATGATCAACCAATTATACCAAACAGGTGCTAATGATCATCAATGTCACACGTAGGTTGAAACACAGTCATTAACTGAAACAGAAACAGCTGTGTAGGAGGCTTAAAACTGGGTGAGGAACAGCCAAACTCTGCTACCAAGGTGAGGTTGTGGAAGACAGTTTCATGTCATGGCAAGATTGAGCACAGCAACAAGACACAAGGTAGTTATACTGCATCAGCAAGGTCTCTTCCAGACAAAGATTTTAAAGCAGACTGGGGTACCAAGATGTGCTGTTCAAGCTCTTTTGAAGAAGCACAAAGAAACGGGCGACGTTGAGGATTGTAGACGCAGTGGTCGGCCAAGGAAACTTAGTGCAGCAGATGAAAGACACATCAAGCTTATTACCCTTCGAAATCGGAAGCTGTCCAGCAGTGCCATCAGCTCAGAACTGGCAGAAACCAGTAGGACCCAGGTACACCCATCTACTGTCCGGAGAAGTCTGGCCAGAAGTGGTCTTCATGGAAGAGTTGCAGCAAAGAAGCCATACCTCTCACGTGGAAACAAGGCCAAGAGACTCAAGTATGCACGAAAACATAGGAACTGGGGTACAGAAAAATGGCAGCAGGAGCTCTGGACTGATGAGTCAAAATTTGAAATATTTGGCTGTAGCAGAAGGCAGTTTGTTCGTCGAAGGGCTGGAGAGCGGTACAATAATGAGTGTCTGCAGGCAACAGTGAAGCATGGTGGAGGTTCCTTGAACGTTTGGGACTGCATTTCTGCAAATGGAGTTGGAGATTTGGTCAGGATTAATGGTGTTCTCAATGTTGAGAAATACAGGCAGATACTTATCCATCATGCAATACCATCAGGGAGGCGTATGATTGGCCCCAAATTTATTCTGCAGCAGGACAACGACCCTAAACCTACAGCCAAAGTCACTAAGAACCATCTTCAGCGTAAAGAAGAACAAGAAGTCCTGGAAGTGATGGTATGGCCACCACAGAGCCTTGATCTCAACGTCATCGAGTGTGTCTGGGATTACATGAAGAGACAGAAGGATGTGAGGAAGCCTACATCCACATAAGATCTGTGGTTAGTTCTCCAAGATGTTTGGAACAACCTACCAGCCGAGTTCCTTCAAAAACTGTGTGCAAGTGTACCTAGAAGAATTCATCCTGTTTTGAAGGCAAAGGGTGGTCACACCAAATATTGATTTTTTTTTAGGTTTCTCTTTTGTTCATTCACTGCATTTTGTTGATTGATGAAAATAAATGATTAACACTTCCATTTTTGAAAGCATTCTTTGTTTACAGCATTTTTTCACACCTGCCTAAAACTTTTGCACAGTACTGTGTGTGTATATATATATATATATATATATATATATATATATATATAATATACACATATATACAAATATAAATTAGACACACGCACACACAATCCCCACACGTTCCCCAGTCCCTTTTATATTAACTTTGTTTAAAGTCTCTAGACCCACGGCCTGGGAAGTCTGTGATAAATCCAGCAATCCAGTCAGATATGCTCCGCTGACTCGTATGCTGTATTAATAGGTAAAAGAAGCAATCTCACCAGCTTGGCGACGATTCTTTGTTAAAAGCTGAAATCCGTCACACCCGGGTGTCTCGGCGTTAGCGTCCTTGCATGGCCGCCGCCCACATCACAAATGCAACGTAAAGCCATGCGCTCCAAAGATCCTCTCCGATTAGCCAGCACTCCTTTTCGTTGCGTCCAACCATTATTATTACGGAGCCTTAACGTGCTTTACCAATACTTCTTTTACCAATTCACCTTCCCAGATACTTGTTTAAACAAACTTTCTTCTCACTCCTCTTTTCTTTAAAAGGGATGGAGGCACGTATTTTAAAGTGGGTTCTTCCTCTTACATCACACCAAAGTACATTTTGGCAAGGACCCCCAGGCGTTGTTTGGACCCCTACTCCCCTTAAAGAGATATCCCACAGTCAGTTATTCATTTGGACATAATCTCTAAAGGGAAGCAAGCGGCAGAAACAGTTGAAAGCACACAAAAAAAATATGTGACAACCGTTACAAGACAACGGTCATAAAGCTTATGAAACCATTTCTGGACAATGGCAGAGCCGTAACAACAGTTGCATGGAGCTTCCACCTGCAGCTAGTCACTTCAGTACACATGTACAGTGTCAGCGTGCCCATGTCGATCAAACACAAGAAGCTCTGCAGTTTACTTGTGACTTTACGCTGTAGGAAAATAAGTAAATATATCAAGGTAAATAACATTTGATCTGACTTTTATATACAAAGTACAGTGATGGCAGCTTCCACCTGCAGCTATAGACTCTTAAGTACGCAAGCAACTCTCCACACCAGTGTTTAGATCTGGACGGTGTATGTGCCCAAAAAAGAAGTCTAACTGCATTCTCGTACCATTGCTCGCATACTAAAGTGTTAGCAGGCATTTTTTGTGGCATTACACGCATAATTTGTAAGCATGCCCTTGTCGATCAAACAGAGGAAGCTGTGCAGTCTACTTGTGAGTTTACGCTGTAGGAAGATAAGTAAATAACATTCAATCTGGCTTTTATATTAGTAGCATATAAATGTTTCCTATGTAAAGACCATCAAAAAACATAATCACAAACAGGAGTTTGCACGATACGCTGGCAAGCTCTGTTAACCGTGCTGTTTTGTTGAAGGACAGGTATGGGGCAGAATGACACCGGACCTTGTCCTGCATCGAAACTGTGCCATCTTTCGCTTTTACGCCTGGTGCAGCTGCGTTGTTCTTTTATGCGAATGGACATTTCTTGCAGGGAGGGCTTCTGTTCTCTTTCTCCGATCTGAGTTCACCTCTGTTATAGCTTGTCTTTATTTAAAAACAGCAGTCAGATCGGGGCGAGCATGAACGCGACTAAGAGAATAAAACTGAATAAAAAAATGCTAACCTTTACAAGTACCATACATTTATACCGGCTGTTACAGACTCAAATCAAATGTATGTTTTCATTGTATGCAGTCAAAGTAAAAAGTGAACCCCTAGGAATTAACTATATTTATGTCTAATTCCCATATAAAACATGGTCGTATCTCATGTCAGTCACAATAATGAAGGAACACAGTCTGCTATAACTAAAGATACACAAACTGAAGGTTGTAAAAAGTAAGTGAACCCTAAGCTAATGACTTTTTAAAAAACTCATTGCAGTCAGAGTTTAGCACACCTGGAGTCCATTTAATGAAACGAGTTCAGATGTGTGGCCTAGAATTACTTTGATTGATGAAAAACAGTATAAAGTTTGAGTTTGAGCTTTTGACAAGAAGCATATCCAGATGGGAATCATGCCTTGCACAAAAGAACTGTCTGAAGAGCTACGATCGAGAATTCTTAATCTACATAAGGCTGGAAAGGGTTACAAAGTCATCACAAAGATTTTAGATATTCATCAGTCTGCTGTTAGGCAAGTTGTCTATAAATGGAGACAATTTGGTATTGTGGCTAATCTGCCTAGAAGTGGGCACCCTGCCAAGATGACCCCAAAAGCACAACGCAAAGTCAGCAATGAGGTAAAGAAGAGCCCTAGAGTGACAGCAAAGGACTTGAAGAAGTCATTAGAACTGTCTTAACATCTCTGTTCATGAGTCAACTGTACGCAAAACATTGAACAAAAAAGGAGTCCATGGCAGGACACCAAGAAGGAAGCCACTGCTTTCAAAAAAGAACATTGCTGAATGCCTGAAGTTTGCGAAAGAGCACTTGGACACTCCACAGTGGTACTGGGAAAATGTTTTGAGGAGTGATGAAACCAAAATTGAACTATTTAGGAGGAACAAGCAGAGATTCATTTGACGTAAAAAGAGCACTGAATATCAATATCAAAACGTCATCCTTACAGTAAAGTATGGTGGAGGGAATATCATGATTTGGGCCTGCTTTGCTGCATCAGGGCCTGGACAGCTTGCCATCATTGAGGGGAAAATGAATTCACAAGGTTATCAACAAATTGTCCAGGCTGGGTGATGCAACAGGACAATGACCCCAAACATCGCAGCAATTCCACAGTACAATGGCTTCAGAAGAACAAACTCCGCCTTTTGGAGTGGCCCAGTCAGAGCCCAGATCTCAATCCTAATGAGATGCTGTGGAATGACTTGAAGAGAGCCATACACAGAAGACAACCAAAGAATATGGAAGAGTTAAGGCAGTTCTGCAGGGAAGAGTGGGCTAATATACCCCCCACCAACCACAACCCCCCCCCCCACATAATGTGCAGGTCTGGTTGAGGTCATTGTTGCCAAAGGAGGGTCAACCAGTTATTAAATCCCAAGGTTCACTTACTTTTTCTACTACCACTGTGAACATTGAATGCATTTGTAAAATAAAGACATGAAAGAGTAGAATTTTTGTGTGTCATTGGCTTAAGCTCATTGTGTATATCAATACCTGTGACTTAGATATAGAACAGATCACTTTTTATGACCAATTCATGCAGTTAACTAGATAATTCCAAAGGGTTCACATACTTTTTACTTTGACTGTAATAGTAACAATAAGACCAGCTCA
Organism: Erpetoichthys calabaricus; assembly: GCF_900747795.2. Classification (NCBI taxonomy): domain Eukaryota; kingdom Metazoa; phylum Chordata; class Cladistia; order Polypteriformes; family Polypteridae; genus Erpetoichthys; species Erpetoichthys calabaricus. The sequence goes on along the minus strand of NC_041397.2, from coordinate 156,490,635 downwards.
CTACTCAAAACGTTTATTCTGGGACATGTGAAGACTCGAACCCGCAACGTTTTGAATAGGAGTCAGCAGCTCTAACCACTGTACTACCAAAGCAATCACTACAAGGATCTACACTAACCCGATTTCTTTTTCTCTGGTTACAATCTTGAATAAAAGCGCACTTGTTCTGTTATATTTGTACCTTTTGTGAAAGTGCTTATTTGATATTTGGACTTCAGTCTTCACACATTATACACTTCATGTCAAAATTTTGTTGTTTGTAATAAACATGGAAAAAGTTTGTGTTTTAGGTATGTGTTCAACATTTCTGTCATGCTTACACTTACATAGATCTTTGTAGACACAGGACACACATGAAATGCATATGTTCCAAATAACAATGTATTTTTTAGCATATACAGCTCTAGGTACCTGACTCCCTCATAAACAATGCTTCAGTTGGGACAGGTTTTTGCAGTTTCTGCTAGGGGGGGGGGGTGGTTTGCTTGCTGCTTAGGTTTATCGAAACATTAACAAGACAAAAGACGCTGTATGGAAACGTGCGAGCAGATTTAACGTGGGCCGGATTTATGAGTTTTTTCGTAAGCTTAGGTAATTCTAGTGTTAAGATGTGAACAGGCATTCTCATGAATGAGAAGTACAAAGTCAAGGTTGAGATCTAGGCTTTCTTCTGATCATCTCTATGCTAGACTGCAGACCACTGTTTCTAAATTAACCCCAGATTTTGTCTGCTTAGCTGCTCAGAAGAAAGCACACAAATCTCACAAATGATGTTGTGATAGATCAGGTTGTCAGGCCCTCAAAGGTGACTTATGCCTAATTACTGACCCTTGGGGTAAAAAGTTTGCCGACCCCTGATCTAGCTGAATACATTGACCGAACTTCTTGCGCTAATGACCTGTTCTCATCATAATTTCTCTAATGTTCTGATTTTTTTTTCTCCAGTATGTTTAATGATTACTTTAGTGGATAATAATTTCTGCCCCTTATTTATTTATGTATGGTATTTATTTGTTATAGGATATGTGTTTTTTATATGATTTGTTTGTTGTAATTCGTTGTACTTGCACCTTTTACAGGGTAGCTTTTACAATTTCATTGTAGTGGTGCAATGACAATAAAGACTTTCTATTCTATTCATTACAATAAAGCCCATTAGCACACTCTGTCACTTTTAAGAGTTTTCAAAAATATCTGATGCATTATTGAAATGGTATCTCACATATACAGTTTTTGTTGTATTTCTCCTTTTTATACAGTAGAAGTATGTTGATTCAGAATTGTATTTTAATGTGTTGCTTGATTTGACATAACTCAAGTTTTTCTTTAACATTTATTCACGTGCACTAATTATTCATTCTATCTAAAATCTTACTCAAACTTGTTTGCATTTTTCTAGTTTATGCTTTCTTTCTTTACAGTTACAAAAATAAAACAAAATGATTAGGCTAAACTTATATTTTCTTAAATTGCAGACTATTCCTCCACGTGCAGGTGTAATCAGCATGGTACCTCATCCTGAGCAGCACATCTCAAAGCTGAATCCACAAGCTCGAAATCAGCCTAAAAATTTCAATATAGGTAATTAGTGCTAAAAGCTTTTGTTTGGTTGAAAAAGTAATACATTAGGTGCTGATAAAAGTGATTCACCATTCTCCAATTTTCTTATTTTTCTATTACATTTTTGAATGTTAACATGCTGTACTTCAACTGATGCACATAATTCACTTTTCTGATATAAATGCTGAAATTAAGACAGTCTACTTATCTCTCTTCAATTATCATACTTTTTCTGCCATTGATAAGAGCTTGACAACAACATTTATGAGAAAAATAATTCAGTTATTTTGAGGAAAAATACTTTTAGTACCTTGGTTGCATTAAGTATGACACCTTGATTAGTTAATATGGTAAAATGGTTGATAGTAACTGTGTTCATATGTAATCAATCACATTACAGATCATGAAAAAGGTAAATCATCTTTTCAACAGCCTCATCAAAATGATTTCTCCAGTATGTAGTCAGCTGTTCCTGTTGGAATTCCTTGAAGGTTTCATTGTTCCATAGTGCAGAGATAACCATTGAAGCTACAAAGAAAGTAACAAAATATCTACAGAATCGCATTGTTAAGAGGTACAGATAAGGGATAATTATATAAAACAATTTGAAAGTCATTTCACATATCTTGGAATATTTTAAAGATCATCATGAAGAAATGAGGGAAATATGATACAATCATTTAAACAGTCCTTTACTGTTCAACTTTTATGCTTTCCTGATACATTGGTGCCTTTCCTGTCCAGGCTGGAGCATATCCCAGCTGTTCAAGGAGGAGCCTCAATGTCACTTAATCCTATGCCTCTAAATCCTGAACCAAGATTTTGGCTACACCTTAAAACCTCAGTCTGACCTGAACTGGTGTGTGGCACAGACCTTCTGCTCATCTTACACCTGATTTATTAAACTTGGATAGAAGAACTGACAGCCTGCCCTTACATATGGCAACGACATCTGGATCCACGCTTGTCCTGGCCTACCCATTATGCCAGGTCTCCATATGTGTTCCCAGAAGGCAACACTTCAGGTGAATTTCTCTGGCCCTGGAGCAAACTTAAGTTTTCAATCACACTAATAGCTGAGTACCCCACAGTCATTACCTTTCTTTTCTTAGGACTAGTTTTGAGGTGATTAATTGGGGCTCCTAGTCCCTGCCTACTATCTCAAGTGTTAACAGAGTGACACGACTTAGCTTCACAAGGGCCTGCAAATAGTTGGAAGACTCAGATTCTGGGGCTGACATCCCTGGACACTATGCATCTTTTATTCTTGCATTAAATCTGGCTGCAACCTACCTGTCTTTCCCTTTCTGGTTTGGTGTCTTGTCCTGCACCACTTTAGGTGCGTACACTATCTTTCTAGAAGGTGATGGCAAGGGCTGTGCTGTTTGAGTGCCATAATATTAGATCATCTCTACTTGAACTTTTAGATATGAGTATAGAAACTGTAGTTAGAGCAGTGGGTAAGATAGTTATGTAAATACTGTAATCCTTCATTCTAGGAACATTATCTGTGCTTGTACAGGAAAGAGAAATACAATCAGGAAATTGTGATAAGGGTTAATAACAATACTCATGGCTGAACCTCTAATTCACTTTAAGAATATTATTATCTTTCTGGCCCAGCTCTTTTTTTGTTGTTGTTTTTTCTTCTTTTTTTTTTGCTTTTAACACATTTATGCTTAGAATTGTTCTATATGGTCTATTGCTTGTTTATTATCTTCCTTATACTATATTATGCTTATTTATCAATATAACATCCTTGATATATGTCTCTTTGCATTTCTTCATTTCAGTTATAAACTTCTTTTATCCTAAGTCTAAAGTTTAGTTGTCTGACACTTTTAACTGTATATTTCAAACTTTAGGAGTACCTCTGCTTCCTGAGCCACTGAAGCCAGAAGTGGTTTCTCCTGTGCAACCCCCAACACATCAGCCATCTTCAAAGTATCTGGCAGAACCTGGGGCACAAATCCTGCCCTCTCCAACTATACAAGGACTTCCAGGAACATCTTTAGAAGCACCTCCACAGCCCCCACCTCGAAGCAGATCAACCCACTCCATTCCAGAGCCTGATACTTTAACACAGGTTAGTGTATCTTTTTTTTTTTTTTCATATTTATTAAATATTCCACTATTTCACTGAAAATATCATAGTGCCCTCATAGGTGTGTAAGTTACCCATGCCATAGGCATGGACACACACCCATACCATAGCAGATGCTGGGATATTTTTAGATCTTACAGTCATACCAGCTTGGATGGGCCCTATCCGTTTTCGGTCCAGAGAACACAACAACTATTTTTTTTCAAAAACTATTTGAAGTGCTGACACATCTGTCCACAAAACATGATTCCACTGTGCTACTTTCCATCTCAGATGAGACAGAGCCTGCAGATGTTGGCAGCCCTCCTGGATTGTGTTGTAGTATGACTTCTGCTATGCACATTAAAGCCTTAATTTGTGTCTCTGTGTGCCCTGGTGGATGGTTTGACAGACAAATGTTAACCAAAGTGTTCCCGAGCCCATATCATCATATACTGTACATTTCAGATGCAGAACAGTTTTTAAGACCGTAACATCTGAAGGAACATAAATTGCATACATTGTTTTTCAGCCTTGCCCATTGTCACTGAGGTTTGTCCTGATTTCTTGAGTCTTTTAGTGATACTGTGTACTGTAGAGTGTGAGATGTCCAAAATTAAATGATGGAGTTAGAACTCTAGGTGAAGAAGTAGTATAGAAGAGGGCTCACCTCACTGTCCTTTGGAGTGGCTGTATTGAGTGAGGTTCATCAATGCTACCATTTTGTACATACTGAGGTCATTAGTTATAAAGTCCAAATTCTAATTTCAGAGGATGGCACAAACTCCTTAACACTAGAATTACCAGAACTTACGAAAAAATTTATAAATCCGGCCCACCTTAAATCCGTTCGCACCTCTCCCTCAGCGTCTTTTGTCCTGTAAATGTGCCAATAAAGACAAGCAGCAAGCAGCCTGCTATTCCATCCCCCCACAGCTGCAGAACGTGCACAAAGTTCTCCCAGCTCATGTCTTGATTGTTTATCTGGGAGTGAAGTGCTGGAATTTTAGAGTGGAAATAATAGATCATTATTTGGAACACATGCATTTCATGTGTGTTCCGTTTCTACAATAGTCTGTGTAAACACATTGTTAAAACAGAAACATTTTTCATATTTTAGTAGTAAATGACAAATTGTTGGCATAAACTGTATAATGTGTGAAGTCTGAAGTCCAAAGATCAAATAAACACTTTCACAAAAGGTTCAAGGAAAAGAGTCCCCGGTTCGATCCCCACTGATAGATAGATAGATAGATAGATAGATAGATAGATAGATAGATAGATAGATAGATAGATAGATAGATAGATAGATAGATAGATAGATAGATACTTTAATAATCCCAATGGGAAATTCACATTCTTCAGCAGCAGCATACTGATACAATAAATAATATTAAATTAAAGAATGATAATAATACAGGTGAAAAAACAGACAATAACTATGTATAATGTTAAATATTAACGTTTACCCCCCCCGGGTGGAATTAAAGAGTCGCATAGTTTGGGGGAGGAACAATCTCCTCAATCTGTCTGTGGAGCAGGACAGTGACAGCAGTCTGTCACTGAAGCTGCTCTTCTGTCTGGAGATGATACTAGATGATACACTGCCTCCTATATTTGCCGTTTTCAGTAGTGAGCTGCTCTTATTGTTAATATTATACAGTACACACATACATTTGGTTTGCATCCATAACAGACGGTGTACATTTATAATACTTGTGAAAGTCACCATTTTATTTTCACTTTTATTCTCTCAGTCATGATCACAATACATACTACCGCCCCCCCACCCAGGGATCTGACACTGATAGTTTTTATTTGAAACTGGGAATAACTGTAGATGTGAGTGGTGGTTTGAGACAATGGAACTGGACATTCTCTAATCTGGAGGGATAAAAGCTGACAAACACGCTGGTGAATCTGCCGCCTTCGTATCTCACCGTCACTTGATTTTTCTTTTATTCAGTTTTATTGAGTGTTCCTGCTCACGCTGAATTAGTATGCATCTTATGGTCTATCATGTCAAAAAAAAAAAAACAGAGACATAGGTATACAGTATATGATATTTGGAATTATTCATTTTATGACCTGTATAGTACATTTCGGAAAACATTGTGGCACGGATGCAATTTTATTCATATTCATTCGCATAACATCTTGCGCTTGTAATCAGTGACCACCTGTTTTTTTTCCGATCTTACCAGTTCCCACATGTTGCTGTTTCTTTTGTACTCCAGGACATGCAGAGGAAAGAATAGTACAGAGTGGTAAGTTCAGCGCAATGTGCAATCATCAGATTCAAATGTTAACAGTTCACACACAAGCAAGGACCGTAGCTTCCTACATTTATGACATGTGTACCTGTTGCAATGCTCACACTTCTCTCTATGCTGTGGTTTCTATTACACACCTGAAAGAAAGAGACAGTATACAGTATGTGACATTTTGAAGAAATAATTTTATGACCTGAATAGTACCAATCAGAAAACATCCATCCATCCATCCATCCATTTTCCAACCCGCTGAATCCGAACAGAGGGTCACGGGGGTCTGCTGGAGCCAATCCCAGCCAACAAAGGGCACAAGGCAGGAACCAATCCTGGGCAGGGTGCCAACCCACCGCAGAATCAGAAAACATTATCGCACTAATGCAATATTATTTGAAAACGAACAGTGTCAGATCGAGTATGAATTTATGCTGGCGCTGTTACTTAGAGTCAGATCAGGAGGGGCGGGGTGGGGTGGTACACCATGATCATAATTGAGGTTCCACTGTATTGTCTCTTTCTTTCAGGTATGTAATAGAGAGTAGTGTGCACATTGCAACATGTACACATGTCATAAATATAGGAAGGACGGTCCTTGTGTGTTTGTGAACTGTTAACATTTGAATTTGATGATTGCATATAGCGCTGAACTTACCGCTCTGTACTCTGAAATGCATGTGTTCCAAATAATGATGTATTATTTCCACTCTAAAACTCCAGCACTTCACTCCTAGATAATCAATCAAGGCATGAGCTGGGAGAACTTTGTGCACGTTCTGCAGCTGTGCGGGGATGGATTAGTAGGCTGCTTGCTGCTTGTCTTTATCGGCACATTTACAGGACAAAAGACGCTGACGTAGAGGTGCGAACGGATTTAAGGTGGGCAGGATCTACGAGTCTTTTCGTAGGCTCTGGTAATTCTAGTGTTAATTGAGAGGTTCAGTACTCCAGTCTGGTGGTACAAATTGTTATATGCTTAGCTGTAATCTATAAACTGGAGTATGGCATATAATCTAGATGTGCCTTGATGGTATGAAGTACAAGGTGATATGGCATCCTCTGTGGACCAGTTATAATAACAACAAACTGGAAATTATCATGACTGTCTGGAAAATTCTGTTCAGTGTTGGTCACTACAGCTTTTTTAAACACTTCCTGAAATTCCATCTGGACCAGATGCCTTTAACTTCTTTAAAAGTCCTCCTTATGTATAGTACAGAAACAAAGAAGGATAAATCATGTGGTGCTGCAGGATGTGGAATTGGGCACAGAAATTGGTAAGTTCATCAGCAAGTGAAAAAGTACGTAAGATTGGTTTAGGCTTTACATTGTAGTTTGTAAGCATCTTTATTGTCTGCTCAAGTTTGCAGTAATTTTTTTTTTTTAAATCATATTACAATGAATGAGAACACAAATCAAATCAGATTCTGCCCTGAAACAATCAATATTACTGCCTGATACAATTTTGTTTCATATAAAATCCGTTTTAAATTTGCCCTTACCCAGTTTGGAGAGCCATGTGAATACAGAGCTCAATATGAACATATCTCTTATTTAAATGCTGTAGAATAAGACATTAAAATGGTTAACAGAGACACTGCTTGTTTATTCTTAAACAGCAATAATGCATTCTTACTCAATTTTGAAAAACCTTTAGACTGTTTGCCCTGTCAAGAAAATTATATTTATTATATATTTTGTTTAAAGTAAAATAAAACGTACTTTTCCATAGAGTTATGGAAAGTGGTTTAGGGTTTTATTTATTTATTTTTTTTATTGCTCACCCACCCCCCTTCCGCTTGCGTTGTGAAGGACTGAAACCATGCTAAGGAGATTCAGACAGATCAGCTGCTGGCTTGCTGCTGCCGAGCTGAGTGTTCTGCTTGTCATGCTGTGCATCAATCATTTAAAAGCCTGTACAGCAGCTGTCCTTTTGTCTCACTGCTTTGTCTTGCGGGACGTTAAAGAGAAGATCACTTTTCAACCCAAGTTTTTTTTTATTATAATAGAGAGATAAGGCACTTAACAAACTGTGTCGTGTAGAATGTGTGCCCTTCTGGTTTTACTCCAAAAAATACTGTTAGAGGATATGAAGTAATTATAACAAATTATCAACTTGTAGATTATAAATTGCCTTAAGGTTCAGTCTTTAGAATAAATTGAGTCTGGAAGTACTGCCTATATCCTTTTCATTAGTAGATAATATACTTTTAACTATAGATATTAAAAAAAACTTGAGCATTATAGTAATATTATGTGATTTGAAGATTGTATTTGAGGCATAGCTGTTCATTTTGTTAATATTAATGTCTGCAAAGTTCCAGACCTAATGTGGCTTCCATAAATTAAATACTGTATAGATTAAAGATGGCTGAAATATATATTTATGGAATACAGGATCAATCAGCAGTAATATCTTGATTTTAAAATGCCTTCTGTATTGATAGCAAATTTTGAGCACATGTGGAACCACAGATTAGTGACAAATTAGTAAAAGTTGCACCACATAATAAAACATACAAGGAAGAGTTGAAGTAGAATGTTCTTTCCATACTTAACCAAATACTATACCAGATATTTGGTAAGTTGTGCTAACTTTGTTGTGGTCAGATGTGCCTTGCTAGCAGCTTGAAGGACACAAGCTACTCTCTGTTCTTTCAATGTTTTTGCACCCCTTTCACCAGCATGGCATCTGGGAGCCCAGTAATATGAACGTGCTTAAGCAAAATAACATCATTTTGGAGGTGTGCACACAAAACTGTAATGTGTATTCCAAATGCAGTCAGACTGAATTACATGTGCTAAGTTCAATCACTGTAGATGGCTTAGGCACTGTCAGTCCTAATCAACTTGTACTGAACAAATACAGAGTGAGTTCCATGCAGGGCAAATTGTTACTTTGACCTCATTTTGTACTTTGCATGTGTGTGTTTCTAATGCTTTATATATACTTCTCTTACCATGTTTTCACACCTGAAATGCCTGGTGGCAATTAAATTCTTTCTGTATATATTTAATTTATATACAGGCAGTCCCTGGGTTAAGAACATCCGACAACTCATACTTATGAGTGGACTGCCATAAACCCTATTATATTAAAAATTTGAAGAAGGCCAGTTTATACTCTGCACTGGCAGCTGCAGTCGCAGTTGCATATGAAGGATGCTCACCCTGCCCTGTTTATATTTCAAGGGTTCAGTGTTCATCACTGCATGATTACAGAATAGCCTTAAGTTTTTTCTTTGCCTTTACGGATAAATCTTGCAGATATAGTCATGCGCCGACTTAAGGCTTCATTCAGGACTGGCTATGCTGGTTACAAAGTGTACATGTCATAGCAGCTGAGGCTCTGTGGGTCTGGTACATACTGTAACTGCCATTGTACAGAGCAGCACAAATCAGTCTTCAAGTCTCAGGGTGCACTTGCAGGTTCCTTTTAAGGCAGTGTTTCTCAACCATTGAGTCGTGCTGCCAGTGGATCATGGGTACGCGAGAGTGTCACGCTTGGTAGCCGAAGTCAGTATTTCTCAAACACTGGGTCACAACCAGAGTTGCTGTCAGAGGGTTCCAGATTGCCATTGTTCACAAGAGGGACACAGTGGGTCTCAAGTGGGATTCCTAAACGATCAGCAGCTCAGCACGATATGCCTCCCATTTTCTAAGTGAGCTTGTTTCTCTAAAGGAGACTCCTCAGTCATGCTTGTTGGTGCTAGTGGGATGTCAATGAACTTTATATATAAAGAAAAAGACAGAACTGAGATGAAGAACCGTAAAAGTCGAGAAACACTGGTGAAATAATAACCTGTGAAATAATAACAAAAGATTTACTGTTGCTGCTGGTTTTGGCAATTTCTTGAACATTATTACCCTATTGCTTTCCTATGTCCTTCGGCTGTAATTACAAATTGCCTTCTCAGTTGGTCATACTCCATTTCAGCTTGCACAAACTTTAATCTTTGCGGAGGTTCTGGGATGATCTGTTACTATGAATTTGTGCATATTTGGCTATCTCTGTGTGCTTTTAATATTGGATTGTGCTGGTGTGGGTAGCAGCACTTCACACAACTGGTCCTCCAGTGAGTGGCTGTTTTTTGTGTAGTACATGCACAGTTAACCAGGCAAAGGGTCACATGGTTACAAAATTCTGGAGGCACACAACCACTAACACGAGGGTCCGTTTACCAAGAATGATGATGAAATTTACATCATGCGCACTGCAGCATACCCCACCTATGCACGCACCACAGTTCCTTGTGACACTCATGAAAACATTGTGCGGCTTTTGCAGCTCGTTGAGCTGTTCTATGTCTATGTCAATCTTATTACCCTTAACACTGTGTTGAATGTATATGGTAAAATATATACTACATACTAAGTCAAACATTTAACTGATGCACAATAAGAACTGTATGTTCCTGTTCCGACTTTCCTACACATTCAACTTAAAGACAGACTTAGAAGTGGAACTTGTTTGTACCCCAGGGACTGCCAGTAATTTATTTTTTGAGAGTCACGAACTGAAATAAATAAATTCTACTTAGCATTAATATTCCCACATGTTGCAGGCTTGCTGATATGCTGTCTTATATTGTTCTTCAGTCGCCGGGCTCCCGTCCTTCCCTTTTCTTTCTTCCTGTTTCCCTTATAACAAATTGCAGCAAAGAAAACATCTCTGTAAAAATAAAGTTAGCTGCAGTCTTAGAACATAGGGACTTCAAAACTGCAATGAATTTCCCTCTTGCCACATTAAAACAGTTGAAAGTAACAGTCGTTTGAAATGGTGACAGTCTTCTATGTTAAAGCAGCCCTTAAATAAAGGTGATCAGCTTTACAATCATTCCACAGCAATGTGGAGTGTGTGGATCTTGTACTAAGCGAAATTTGTAAAACTAACTGAATGGAGGAAATTATTAAATACATGCATGTGTGCCTCTATTTCTTCACTTTACTCTATGTTCTTTCACCTCACTCTATCCTGTAATATTGTGAGCTCAGCTGAACTCTACGCCTGTCCAGTTCATTACGCCTTGTTGTATAATTTTTCTGTGAAATTCACTCCTCCTTACAGAGCAGATTAAGTATTAAATGTTGCTTAGAGGCTGTCGGTTGAGTTATTTATAATCTGATTTTCACATTTTTCACTAAAAACATAACACCATTAGCCAAGGGTATTTATCACAAAACTGCAGTGGCCAGTAAGAAATTTGCTTTTTATGTGTGTATGCAGCATTCAAACATACAGTGGTGTGAAAAACTATTTGCCCCCTTCCTGATTTCTTATTCTTTTGCATGTTTGTCACACAAAATGTTTCTGATCATCAAACACATTTAACCATTAGTCAAATATAACACAAGTAAACACAAAATGCAGTTTTTAAATGATGGTTTTTATTATTTAGGGAGAAAAAAAATCCAAACCTACATGGCCCTGTGTGAAAAAGTAATTGCCCCCTTGTTAAAAAATAACCTAACTGTGGTGTATCACACCTGAGTTCAATTTCCGTAGCCACCCCCAGGCCTGATTACTGCCACACCTGTTTCAATCAAGAAATCACTTAAATAGTAGCTGCCTGACACAGAGAAGTAGACCAAAAGCACCTCAAAAGCTAGACATCATGCCAAGATACAAAGAAATTCAGGAACAAATGAGAACAGAAGTAATTGAGATCTATCAGTCTGGTAAAGGTTATAAAGCCATTTCTAAAGCTTTGGGACTCCAGCGAACCACAGTGAGAGCCATTATCCACAAATGGCAAAAACATGGAACAGTGGTGAACCTTCCCAGGAGTAGCCGGCTGACCAAAATTACCCCAAGAGCGCAGAGACGACTCATCCGAGAGGTCACAAAAAACCCCAGGACAACGTCTAAAGAACTGCAGGCCTCACTTGCCTCAATTAAGGTCAGTGTTCACGACTCCACCATAAGAAAGAGACTGGGCAAAAACGGCCTGCATGGCAGATGTCCAAGACGCAAACCACTGTTAAGCAAAAAGAACATTAGAGCTCGTCTCAATTTTGCTAAGAAACATCTCAATGATTGCCAAGACTTTTGGGAAAATACCTTGTGGACTGATGAGACAAAAGTTGAACTTTTTGGAAGGCAAATGTCCCGTTACATCTGGCGTAAAAGGAACACAGCATTTCAGAAAAAGAACATCATACCAACAGTAAAATATGGTGGTGGTAGTGTGATGGTCTGGGGTTGTTTTGCTGCTTCAGGACCTGGAAGGCTTGCTGTGATAGATGGAACCATGAATTCTACTGTCTACCAAAAAATCCTGAAGGAGAATGTCCGGCCATCTGTTCATCAACTCAAGCTGAAGCGATCTTGGGTGCTGCAACAGGACAATGACCCAAAACACACCAGCAAATCCACCTCTGAATGGCTGAAGAAAAACAAAATGAAGACTTTGGAGTGGCCTAGTCAAAGTCCTGACCTGAATCCAATTGAGATGCTATGGCATGACCTTAAAAAGGCGGTTCATGCTAGAAAACCCTCAAATAAAGCTGAATTACAACAATTTTGCAAAGATGAGTGGGCCAAAATTCCTCCAGAGCGCTGTAAAAGACTAATTGCAAGTTATCGCAACTGGCCCAACCAGTTATTAGGTTCAGGGGGCAATTACTTTTTCACACAGGGCCATGTAGGTTTGGATTTTTTTTTCTCCCTAAATAATAAAAACCACCATTTACAAACTGCATTTTGTGTTTACTTGTGTTATATTTGACTAATGGTTAAATGTGTTTGATGATCAGAAACATTTTGTGTGACATGCAAAAGAATAAGAAATCAGGAAGGGGACAAATAGTTTTTCACACCACTGTACAAACCACAATTTAGAAGCATACAGATAAGCAGCACAACAAGCTCCATGGAAAGAAACTCTTATGTGCGCTATGTTGGCAAATGCTTTTCTGCTGTGAAAGGTGACCAATCAGGGAATGAGTCATTGCAATGAGCAGGATCTAGTCAGAAGTGGGGCACAAAATAAGCACAAACCAATCAGATAGCGATTAGTGTATCGTTTTCGTGATAAACGAGTTTCACTAATCCAAACCAAAATGCTGACACTGTGTTTTCAGAAGTATATGGTTCTGGAGAGCGTTTTAAAAAGTCTGTTTTCAGGGGTTGAAAATAACGGGATAGTATGGACAAAAGGCTAAAACATATGTTAAATGAGAACACATTAGTGTGAATGGGGCAAACTCATCATTATGTCATCTAATGTCATTTGTAATGCATATTTAAATCAATAATCCATGTAACTGTCTGCTGGAAACTGTTTAGTATTTTTAGTAATATGATAATGATGTTTCCTGTAGTGTCAAACTCTGTATCTAGCATTTGAAATAATGCTTGTATGAAAGATGCTACAGAGTAGAATTAGTTTTTGATGTTGAATTTAAAGTACTCCCTGATTTTAGAATATATAAAACAAAGTAAATAAAATTTTTCTTATGAATCAGCATGTTCTATAACTCATCTACTGATTAATCTCCTTGGCTTGTACATTGAAAGAAATACATTTGCTGATCTTATGCAATTATATCCTATTTCAGTTTTAATGTATATACTCCTTATCAATGTCTCGATTCTGTTGAGGCATAGCTGTTTACTGACTTATCCCTAGAACTACTTTGACTTACCGTAGTTGACAGAAAATTCATGTTCCAGTGCTTATCTAGTGTTATGCAAGGCTGTTTTCTTTCACCCCCATGGAGTAGAGTCTGTCTCAGTTATGTATTTTATTTCCCTAATGAGTATCTCTATGGTTTTATTGTGTCTTTTTTCCCCAAATTACATATGAAAAAGTTTGGGAACCCTCTTAATTCTTTGGATTTTTGTTTTTCATTGGCTGAGCTTTCAAAGTAGCAACTTCCTTTTAATATATGACATGCCTTATGGAAACAGTAGTATTTCTGCAGTGATATTAAGTTTATTGGATTAACAGAAAATATGCAATATGCATCATAACAAAATTAGACAGGTGCATAAATTTGGGCACCCCAACAGAGATGTTACATCAGTACTTAGCTGAGCCTCCTTTTGCAAATATAATAGCCTCTAGATGCCTCCAATAGCCTTTGATGAGTGTCTGGAATCTGGATAGAGGTATTTCTGACCATTCTTCCATACAAAATCTCTCCAGTTCAGTTAAATTTGATGGACAGCCTGCTTCAAATCATCCCACAGATTTTCGATGATATTCAAGTCAGGGGACTGTGACAGCCATTCCAGAACATTGTACTTCTCCCTCTGTATGAATGCCTTTGTAGATTTCGAACTGTGTGTTGGGTCATTGTCTTGTTGGAATATCCAACCCCTACGTAACTTCAACTTTGTGACTGATGCTTGAACATTATCCTGAAGAATTTGTTGATATTGGGTTGAATTCATCCGACTCTCAACTTTAACAAGGGCCCCAGTCCCTGAACTAGCCACACAACCCCACAGCATGATGGAACCTCCACCAAATTTGACAGCAGGTAGCAGATGTTTTTCTTGGAATGCGGTGTTCTTCTTCTGCCATGCAAAGTGCTTTTTGTTATGACCAAATAACTAAAGTTTTGTCTCATCAGTCTGAAGCACTTTGTTCCAAAATTAATCTGGCTTGTCTAAATGAGCATTTGCATACAACAAGCGACTCTGTTTGTGGCATGAGTGCAGAAAGGGCTTCTTTCTCATCACCCTGCCATACAGATGTTCTTTGTGCAAATTGCGCTGAATTGTAGAACGATATACAGATACACCATCTGCAGCAAGATGCTCTTGCAGGTCTTTGGAGGTGATCTGTGGGTTGTCTGTAACCATTCTCACAATCCTGCGCATATACCGCTCCTGTATTTTTCTTGGCCTGCCAGACCTGGGTTTAACAGCAACTGTGCCTGTGGCCTTCCATTTCCTGATTACATTTCTTACAGTTGAAACTGATAGTTTAAACCTCTGAGATAGCTTTTTGTAGGCTTCCCCTAAACCATGATACTAAACAGTCTTTGTTTTCAGATCTTGAGAGTTGCTTTGAGGATCTCATGCTGTCACTCTTCAGAGGAGAATCAAAGGGAAGCACAACTTGCAATTGACCACCTTAAATACCTTTTCTCATGATTGGACACACTTGTCTATGAAGTTCAAGGCTTAATGAGCTAATCCAACCAATTTGGTGTTGCAAGTAATCAATATTGAGCAGTTACATGCATTCAAATCAGCAAAATTACAAGGGTACCCAAATTTTTGCACTGCCAGTTTATCACATTTGATTTAATTTCATACAACTAAATACTGCTTCACTAAAAATCTTTGTTCAGAGAACACCCCAGTACTCAGATGTTCCTAAGAAATGAAAGACATACCACTGTCATCTTTTTTGTTGAAAGGAGAGTAAATTATTATGCAGGCTGAGAGGGGTTCCCAAACGTTTTCATATGACTGTATATATTTACATTTTTGTGTGTTTATTTTTAATGCAGCTTTCTTGTGCACCCACCCTCCAATCCCAATTTCAAATCCAAACTGTATCTGAGTTTTTAGTTGCATTGGTGACTCTCTTGTGTATTTCTTTCCTTGACTGTATTTTCTTTCTCTTGCAAGCAGGATCAACCCTCAGGGTGAAAGGTATTTTTTTTTTTACTGTTTAGAGATATTTGTCTTCTGTTCTTGTGAAGAAATGTATGAGTTACATTTTGTGACCGAGCTGTCAGATGCTTAGATTTGGAAGTACAGTTTGTAACAAAAATGTAATTGGTTTTATGAAAACTTTGTTTCTTCAAAATTGGATGTTATATTCATCATAATAATAAATGTTTATTGTCACTTGTAACAATATACACCAGTGCTGTCAGTAATGATATTAAAAGATATTAATCATGTTATCAATATTTCATCATTAGATAATTTTTAACAAGATTCTAAGGTATACAATGACTGAAGACTTTAGCATAGTCCCTGAAATACTTAGTTATGTCCATAATTATTTGGACAGTGACACAATTTTCATAACTTTGACTCTATATGCCACAACAATGGATTTGAAATGAAGAAATAATTACATAATTGAAGTGTAGGCTTTCAGCATTAATTCAAAAGGTTTAAGAGAAATATTTTATGAGCCATCCAGGAATGACAGCCATTTTTATGCATGGTCCCCTCATTTTCAGGGGCTCAAGAGAATATGGACAATTGACTGACAAGAAGTTCCATAGCAAAGTGGGAGCAGGTCCCTCATTATTTCATTAACTATTAAGCAGGTAGCAGGCCTGGAGTTGATTCGAAGTGTGGAATTTGCATTTGGAAGCTGTCACTGTTAATTCTCAATATGAGGTTGTCCATGGAAGTTACAATAGGCCATTATTAGGCAGAGAATACAAAACAGACCCATCAAAGAGATAGCAGAAACACAAGGAGTGGTCATATCAACCATTTGGTACATTGTTAAAAGGCGCACTGGTGAGCTCAATAATACCAGAAGGCCTGGACAACCATGGACAACAACTATGCTGGATGATTGCAGAACTCTTTCCTTGGTGAAGAAAAACCAATTCATGACATTTAGCCAAACCAAGAACACTCTGGGAGAAAGACCTATCAGTCCTGAAGTCTGCAATCAAGAGAAGATTTCACAAAAGTAAAAAGAGAGGATTTTTACCACAAGGTACAAACCACTGATAATCCTCAAGCACAAGAAGGACAGATTGCACTTTGCATGAAAATATGTTAAGAAAAAACAGCCCGGTTGTTTGGACAAATGGAATTAAGATCAATATGTACCATAATGATGAATAAAGAAGAGTATGGAGAAGAGAAGGAATAGTTTGTGGTCTGTAGCATACCATATCATCTGTGAATCATGGTGGAGGCAGTTTTATGGCATGAGTATATGTGACTGCCAGTGAAAGTGAGTTACTGATGTTTATTGATGGTATGACTACTGACGAGTTACAAGATGATTTCTGAAGTGTACAGGGCTATACTGTGTGCTCAAATTCAGACAAATGCTGCAAAACTGACTTCACAGTATAGATGGACAATGAGCCAAAACATACTGGGACAACAAACCAATTGCTTTTCAACACAAAGTTGTGGAATATTCTTCAAAGGCCAAGTCAATCAACTGACCTCAACCCAACTGGACATGCTTTTCACTTACTGAAGACAAAACTGACGACAGAAAATCCAACTGAAGACAGCTTCTGTAAAGGCCTGGCAAAGCATCAGTAAAGTGGAAGCCAAACACTTGGAGATGGCCATGGCAGTCATTAACTGCAAAGGATTTTCAACCAAGTACTGAAAATGATCAAATGTCAGTTTGCCCCTAAAAAGGGGGGGGGGGGTATGCATAAAAATGGCTGTGTTTTCTAAACGGCTCATACAATGCTTTTGTTAAACACCTTAAATTTTAGCTGCAAGTCTACACTTCAATCATAACTTGATTGCTTCATTTCAAATCCATTGTGGTGGCGCACATAGCCACAATTATGAAAATCGTTTCACTGTCCAAATACTTATGTACCTAACTGTATTTTCTAAGGACATTCATCTGAGCATTTTTTTTTATTTACTACATTTACTGCAGTGCCTGTTCATGTGTTATTCCCACTGTGGCCAGAAGTCTACACATTAAGGTGACATTTCATCTGTGTCTTGTCCATCTCATTACCCATTGATGAACTCTATTTAGTTAACTTGTTTGTTTATTTTGCTTAAGAGATTTCTTTCTAATTAATTTTTGATGTCTTTTTTTGGTTCTACACTCACTAGTCTTAAATGTGATATTTCACAGGAAAAAAGGGACATTTTCAGTTTGGAGACATTGTAGCAGTCCTGTGCTGCTAAGATTCACACCGTCAAGATGATGGTGATTTATTTATTTTTATAGTGGATCCCAGGGACGTTCCCAGCCTTGGCTCGACCCGCACGCACTCACAAATAGAGACAAAAAACAGCACACTGGGAAACTAACAGGAATTAAAAGAATATAATGAAATTAAATTATATAAATGAAACCAATAATACCACCCCTGTACCCCTACGGCGATATTACATTAAACATATAAACACAAACAACTCCACACAGCAAAGTCCATGGAAACAACACCACATAAAATGAAAGATGATGATAGTGAGTCCAGAGATCTGCACGCTGTAAGGGAATGAAAAACAGTCCTACCGGTAGCCACTGTAAGGGTGAAGACGGATGAATGGTTCAGGAGCGCTCCTTTTCTTGCGGGGAAGCCAGTGAATCCATAATCAATCCTCAGGGCACAGGTAGACAGAAGTCAATCCAGACCCCGACAACAAATATAATCCAGGACACAAAACTAATTACGGCTTAAACAACAGAAGGCAGTCTCACAAGTAAACGGAACACAAAATACAACAACAAAACACACTTTTATCTTTTGGCCACCTGCCCTCCTTTTAAACTCCTTTAACCCCAACAGCCCCTGCAGGGACTGCTGGGAGATGCAGTTCTCACTAATAGTAGCACTGCTACAATCCCCACCCCCAGGCCATGGTGTATGGCTGAACCAAGGCTTGAGGTTAGCAATGTTTATGGTGTCTATTTTCTTAGTCCCAGGCAATCCCCACTCTACGGCGTAGGTCACCGGTCCCTTCTTTTGGACAACCGTTGCTGGGCCGAACCACTTCGGAGCCAGTTTCGCCATGAATTTTTTTGATGCTTTGGAGAGGGGATGAGTCCTGATCCAGACTTTCTCCCCAACCGAGAATTGTACAAGCGTATGTCTCTGGTTGTACGATTGAGACTGTCTGGACTGGGACCTCACCATCCTCTCCTTTACCCATTGTGTGATTAGTTGTAAAGTTTGTAAGTGATCATGTATTGATGTGTCTGGTTTGGGTGGATTGTGCTCAGTTATTCTTTCTAGTGGACCATTTATCTGTCTGCCTAAAGCTAACAATGCAGGGGTTTCACCTGTAACCTCGTGCATCGCCGTGTTCAATGCGAACTGCAGCTCAGGCAGCCACTTTGTCCAATCCTGATGGTGGTCTCCGACGAAGGATGCTATCATTGTCTTCAGGGTCCAGTTCACCTGCTCAGTGCGATTAGATTGGGGATGGTATTCTGTTGTCTTCAGGTGAACCACCCCCCCAGTTTCCAAAATTCTTCGGCCTCTGAGCCGGTAAACTGCGGGCCCCGGTCTGTGATGATGTTCTTCAGCAACCCCCATCGGGTAAATATCTCATCCTTCATGGTGGAACATATCTTCTTGGCTGTGGCATTAGCCATAGAGAATAGCTCCACCCATCGGGTAAAATAGTGCACAACCACCATCAGGTAGGTCTTCCAATCCTTACTGGCAAGAAATGGTCCCATTAGGTCCACGCCTAGGCTGTCCCTCGTGGTAATGATGGTTACTGGCTGAAGGTGTCCTGAGGGGAGACCAGGTGGGGTTTTGTATCGCTGACAGGTGATACAAGTCTGGACTTCTGACCAGACGTCTTTGCGCATTGTCGGCCACCTCCAGGATTTTAAACAGAGTCTTTGTACGTCCAAGGTGACCACCGATCGGGCTGTCATGGTAATACTGTAGGAACTTGGGCACTACCAACTGATAATGGTAACCCCGATCTTTTGTTGGAACACAGCGATAGTGTTCCCTATAATATATCCGGTCAGGCCTCCCCCCTGGGCCCTCTCTCAACCCCTGACATACAGGACTGGCTGTTTGAGACTGAACGATTTCCTGCATGTTCAGGGGAAGATCAGGCCAAGGATTAGAGACCGATACTGCACATACCACCGGTGCAGGCTCATGAACCCATGATAATGCATCGGGCACAACATTGGCACAGCCCTTCTGATAACACACCTTGAACGTGAACTGTTGGAGGCACAATTGGTTAGCTTAGACGTGGTCTTCGGGCAATTGAATGCCCAGGTCAGAGCCCTGTGGTCAGTGTAGATTTCAAATGAAGTTCCCTCCAGGAAGTGACGCCACTTCTCCACGGCCCACACGACAGCAAGGCATTCCTTCTCAATGGTGGAATAATTATACCCGCCGCCCTTTAGTGACCGTGAGTCATAGGCCACCAGCCTCTCCTCTCCTTGACTTGTTTGAGAGAGAATGGCACCAAGCCCAAGGTCACTCGCGTCAGTGTGGACCTGAAAGGTTAATGACGGATCCGGCTGTGCCAGGACTGGTGGTTATGTTAGTACCTGTTTGAGTCTTTCGAAGGAGTCCTGGTACGCTGGCGACCACTCCCAAGGGGATCCCTTCCTCAGCAGCTGGAACAATGGGGCAGCGATGTCTGCAAACCCATGTACAAATTTATGGAACCACCCAGCCATCCCCAGGAATCGTTGGAGACATTTTACCTCCTGGGGTGCTGGGTAGTCCAAGATGGACTTAATTTTCTTTGGATCCACCCGGACCCCATCTGCCAACACCACATGGCCGAGGAAGTTCAGATGGTCTTGAAGAAATCTACACTTCTTGGTGTTGAGTGTAAGATGAGCCTTACACAGTCGCTGGAAGATGTGGTCTAGGTCCTTTAGATGTTGTTGGACAGATGGGGAGAATACAATGATGTCATCTATGTAAACAAAGCAGGTCTTCCCAATGAACCCCCGGAGGACCTGCTCCATTAGCCGTTGGAATGATGCCCCAGCGCTTTTAAGTCCAAAGGGCATCACCCGAAACTGGAACAACCCCTCCGGGGTGATGACAGCGGTCTTCTCCACGCTTCTCTTCCCCATCCTTACCTGCCAATACCCGGACTTCAAATCCAGGGAGCTGAACACCGCTGCCCCATGCAAAGACTCCAAGATGTCATGAATGAGGGGCATGGGGTAAGCATCATCCAAGGTCTTCTTGTTCAGCTCCCGATAGTCCACACAGAATCGTTAGGTCCCGTCAGCCTTTTGAACGAGCACTTCAGGGCTAGCCCACGGCGAGGAGGAAGGCTCCATGACCCCATCCGCCAACATCTGATCAACCCACTCCTTGATTATTCCTCTTTTCAGTGGTGACAGTCTGTAGGCTCTGTGCCGAACCAAGACAGGGTCGACTGTGTGAATGTGGTGACACACCACCTCAGTCCGACCCAATTTGTCCGTCCACACAGAGCGCCACCTCCTAAGCAGTGCCTGAACGAGCTCCGGCTGTTCAAGAATTGCCTTCTCTACTGGGCTGGACTCATCCACCAACTGCATGAGGTAATAATACAAGTTAGGCCAAACCAGATTACTTTGAGCCTTCGTCCCAAACTGATGGACTTCACCCCCCGGCAACTCATACTCCAGCTGTGACAGGTGGATGGTAAGACCTACCGACACAAGAGAGTCCATTCCAGATAATAAGGGCATTGACAGGTGGTCATCTTCCAGGATGTAAACTTCTGTCTCCCAGTGTGTCTCATGTAAGCAGAGCCTCATAGGAACCCTGCCCTTTGGCCCGTGCGCCCTTCCATCCGCGAGAAAAAAATTTACTTTTGCACTTCCCCTTAACTGCTCATGAGGCACTTTAAGCTTTTCTCACAAGCTGTATTTCATAAGGGTATAAGTGCTCCCTGTATCTACGACCGCCTCTCCAGTGACTCCTCGCACTTGTACGGGCACCACTAAGAGGGGCAAGGTGGCTTGCACCAAGGTGAGATTGGCACGGGGATCCACTGGGGCTTTTCCTCGTGGTTTGGGACAGGGGACTTCTCAAGACGTGGGACCCTTTCGAGACCCACTAATCCCAATAGCCACCCATTCCTTTTCCACTCAGGACCCCACCTTCACCAACTCATCTACCGATTTCACGACCCCCCTCAAAGTAGCTGCCACCCGAGGGTCACATGCATCAAGGACACATCGCAATATCTCTTCCTCACGCATATCAGATCGCCACTTCAGGCACAACACACGGAATTCAAAGACAAAGTCCCTGAAACTCTGCAGTGACTTTTGCACAAAAGTCCGGAGCTTTTCTTCCAACAGCACCTGGTATTCATCTGAGAGGAACGCTTTCAGGAAGGCAGTGCGAAATTACGCCCAGGTATTACACTTATGCCGCTCAGCAAACCACCAAGAGTGTGCCTGCCCACTGAGTGCCATGTTCAGGAATCCTCGCAGCTCGGCTCCACTCAGAGGATGCAGCTCCACAAACATGTCGACCTCCTCTACAAAGTCAACAATGCCCGTGGGTGCACACCGAGGGGCCAGCTTAGGAAACTCCATCCACGGCACTGCAACGGACAAGGACGACTGTCCCCAGTTGTTCCCCACTCCCGTTTCAGGAGTCGTCTGCCCCAGTGGCTGCGTGACGGCACGTCAGCTTTCCTGCATCTGCCTCCTGATCTCCTCTCTCATATTGGCTTCCAGGCTCCACACATACCGCACGAAGGACTGTTCAAGACACTGCACCCTCACAGCTGCCTCGCCGGAAACTCGGGCGGCCGTGGCATCGATGAGGTCATGGACAGTTTCATCTTGATTGAGAAAACTACGGGCGATGTCGCCAACCCGCGTTTCTAGCTGTTCTAGGCACAGCGTCAGATCTTGCAGAATTCGTCCCTCACCGGTCTCAGGCTGCTCCGTACTGGAGACACACAAGGTATCCAGTAGGCTCAACTCTTCCTCAAGAGGGGCTCTGACCGTTACATGACGTGGCCTAGGCAGCGGACGCATATCAACCAGCGGCCCACTCAGCTCAAGCTCCTTGTCCTGCACTGCGCTTTCAACAGACATGCTTCTGTATGGGTGTAAATGAAGTCGGACTAGAAGGGAACATAAACAAAAACCTGGCTCCTACCCGGCTCGCCAAAATCTGTAGCGGCCCAGTGCCGCTAAGATTCACACCGTCAAGATGACGGTGATTTATTTATTTTTATAGTGGATCCCAGGGACGTTCCCAGCCTTGGCTCGATCCGCACACACTCACAAACAGAGACAAAAAACAGCACACTGGGAAACTAACAGGAATTAAAGAATATAATGAAATTAAATTATATAAATGAAACAATAATACCACCCCTGTACCCCTACGGCGATATTACATTAAACATATAAAAAAAAAAACTCCACACAGCAAAATCCATGGAAACAACACCAGATGAAATGAAAGACAACGGTAGTGAGTCCATAGATCTGCATGCTGCAAGGGAATGAAAAACAGTCCTACCGGTAGCCACTGTAAGGGTGAAGACAGATAGATGGTTCAGGAGCGCTCCTTTACTTGCGGGGAAGCCAATGAATACATAATCAATCCTCAGGGCACAGGTAGACAGAAGACAATCCAGGACACAAAACTAATTACGGCTTAAACAACAGAAGGCAGTCTCACAAGTAAACGGAACACAAAATACAACAACAAAACACACTTTTATCTTTTGGCCACCTGCCCTCCTTTTAAAATCCTTTGACCACCTTTGACCCCAACAGCCCATGCAGGGACTGCTGGGAGATGCAGTTCTCACTAATAGTAGCACTGCCCCAATCCCCACCCCCAGGCCGTGGTGTACAGCCGAACTAAGGCTTGTTCACAGTGTCTACTTTCTTAGTCCCTGGCAATCCCCACTCTACGGCGTAGGTCACCGGTCCCTTCTTTTGGACAACCGTTGCCGGGCCGAACCACTTCGGAGCCAGTTTCGCCATGAATTTTTCTGATGCTTTGGAGAAGGGATGAGTCCTGATCCAGATTTTCTCCCCAACCGAGAATTGTACAAGCGTATGTCTTTGGTTGTACGATTGAGACCGTCTGGACTGGGACCTCACCATCCTCTCCTTTACCCGTTGTGTGATTAGTTGTAAAGTTTGTAAGTGATCATGTATTGATGTGTCTGGGACTGCTGGGATATGCAGTTCTCACCAATAGTAGCACTGCTACAACATCACAATAAATGATCTGTAGTTAAAAGCCAGTTTCAATTCTCTATTTTATCTTGACGGTCAAGTGTCTTAATACATTCAGTTAAATTTTAGCTCAAGTATATTTTTTTTGCTTTATACAGAAAAGCCTCAAACGTTGTTGCCAGATGCTCTGAAAGGGCATATGGTGTTTTGTGTGGGTGTGTGTTTTAATGTATCATCAAACAGTATCCGCACCATGACTAATAATGAACAAAGTCAGGTATTATTTTGGCCTCACACTAATACTTTACCTGTCAATTTTTTGCATTTGGAATTTAGCCACATACTGCTTAAAATGCATACTTACTGAGTAATGTAATTTTCCACCTCTCATATTCAATTAGTTTTTTTACTATTAAGGTTTGCAGCTTTAAGACCAGACTTCTAAAACCGTCTCCAGCTTCTTGGGGGGGACTTTCCTGCTAAAAGAGATGTAACTGGTCTTTTTTTTCCCCCCACGAGAGGTGCCTCAAACACCTCATGTGGTTTGCATCCAAATTAGAGTGCAGCACGTCTTTTTACATGAGAATCGATCCTTCAATAGAATGACCTGATCAGCTAGGCTTAGTGGTTGAAGTAGTAAAGAAAATATCAGCAATTGAATTCCAGCTATTTTGGCTTCTTCAGGACAAACACGTGGACAAATTTGTTGCTACCGTTACACCTAATTGAAAAAGTACTGCATATCTCCTGAAGATTGATTAAATGAAAAGCAATAGTCTTATTTATACTGCATATCTTTGATACGTCATCAAGTAAAGCAAAGCAAGTGTGAAATGAGATAAAGTACTGGTTATTCTATCTACAAAAGTATTCTGAAATAGCCTGGACAAATTTGTTGGTATCCCTAGAAAAAGATCATATATAATTGGATTAGTGTGATTTTTTTTTTCTTCAAACTAACTGTTTCCTTTAATTAGTATCATAAATGTCTCCAATCGCAAAATCAGTTGTTCAGTCTATTTAAATGGAGAAAATTAGTCACTCCACTGTTTGGTATCATTATTTGTCCCACACTGAACATGGACCAGAGAGTTTTCTGAGGAGATCCTAAAGACATTTATGGACAAGCATGTTAAAGGCAAAGGCTATAAGGCTATCTACAACAGTGGCAACTATTATTAAGAGGAAAATCGACCCCAGAATGGGCAGAAGGATAGTGTTAATGGTAGACAACTTCCAAAGAGATAAAAGCTGAACTCCAAGGTCAAGATCCATCAGTGTCTGATCGCATCATTCATTTCTTTTTGAGTGAGTGGAAAAAGACCCAGGAGGACTCCACTGTTGAAAGAAAACAAAAAAAGCCAGACTGGAATTTGCTGACATGCATACTGACAAGTCACAATGCCTCTGGGAGAATGTCCTTTGGACAGTTGAGACAAAATTGTAGCTTTTTGGCAAATCACATCAGCTCTATGTCCACAATGAAGCGTTTAAAGAAAAGAATACCATACCTGCTGTGAAATATGTAGGAGGCTCAACCGAGCTAAAAAGCACCCCATAATTGCTAAGAACAATACACGGACTATTCTGAAGTGGCCCGATTTAAATCCTATCGAACATCTATGAAAAGAACTGAAACAAGCAGGAGAAGGCACCATACTCCAAAGTGTTAAAAGTAGAAGTGCTGGTACTGTATACTGATGAGTGCCTGGTGACTTTAAACACTGTCAGTACACAAGAAAAACTTCCAGTACTCTGTGAATAAGGCGCTATATAAGCGTCCGACCCGGCACAGACTCACACTGAGGCACGTATAAATTGAACACAACTCTTTATTTTTCTTCAGCCGTGGGGCACGTCTTCCCCGTGTCCCACAGGCCCAACACAGTCCCACAAGCACTTAACACAACACAAATCTTTTTCTTCACCTGTGGGGCACGTCTTCCCCGTGAACCCCCCAGGTAACACAGTCCCAAAGTACCTCTTTCTCAAGACAGCAATCCTTCCATTGGCACCACCACTCCTCTCAAGCACCTCATCCTCTTCCTCCCGATTCTGGCTCTGAGTGGTGGTTGCTGGCTTCTTTTATGGCCCTCCCGGGAGTGCTCTTGGTGCTTGCTCACCTGTTCCCAATTGCATTCCCATGTGGGGGCCCATGATTAGACCAGCTGGGCTTAACTATCTCTGCCTCGCCCCCTGGCGGCCATCCCAGGTCCCCACAGGGTTGGGAAGAACTCCCATCTCCCATGAAACCCTGTGGGAAACTGAGGCATCAACCAGGGAGGCTGCCACCAAGCGTCCCGGGGAAGGTATTGAGGAGTCCATGGCTGCTCCCTCGGAATACAAGTAGAAGGGACGTCCTGGCCGGGCATGAACCCTGGCCATCCTCCACAACTCCAAACAACCAAGCATAGAAGTGCCAATACAGTGCACTAGTGAGTACCAGAGTGCTTCAAATACTGGGCAAGTTCTTCTTCCAGGTCACATGTATCTCTAAATGTTTCTTCTCTGCAACTGACTCTGCAAGTTTCATTCAAGCAACCATATATATTTTCATTTTAATGACTTTGGAACAAGTCTTAAAATTAAGTTTTAATAGTATTTTATGGCAGGTTTGGCATCGGTGTCTATTATTGAAAAGTTTTTCAGATAAGTTTTAAATAATTTCTTGAAGTACATTGACTGAAACTTAAATAGTCAATATTTTCTTACTTAAAGCTTGTTGTATCCTTGTAAATTCTGACTTTAAAGCAAATGTGTTTGTATGTTTAAAGGTTTTGAGCATGCACATAAATAGTACGCATGAACAAACTGTAAATGTCCTTGCTGGGAAATTCATTTGCTCCAGCATCAACATGGACCATAAAGTTAAACACAAATAAATGACTCTTTATATTTTAATTTTTCTCTTAATCTGTCCTATTAGGTGTCAGCCAATGGGTTTACTACTCGGAAAGAAGCACAATCAAAGGCCGACATTTCAGAAGAGCCTCAGCTAGATCTGTTTCCTCACACCTGGTTACAAACCCAGTTTACTTCAAGTAAATCTCTGCTTGTATCTGCTCCAACTGAACCAAACCTCTGCCAGTTCAGTCACTTATCGCATGGCTTTGTATCTTTGCCACCTATTCCACCACGCAGTAAAATTCAGGACAGTGTTAATGTCTGTCAAGATTTAGTCACTTCTGTGCCAGATATGATGTCAATCAGCATGGATGAACAGATGGATAAAAAAACAAATGAGAAAGCCAAATACTGCAGTACTTTGACAACATTGTGTGTGGCAGCAGATACAGCAACATGCTTGCCAAAGCAAAATAAAGATACGTTTTCCATTGATCCTTTTACACAGCTCTTCAACTCTAAAGCTGCACAAACCAAACAGTGGGTTACATTTGATAACGAATGAGCTATGACCCAAAAGATCAGGTGTAGACAAAATGAGGCTGATAATCAAGACAGTTTCAAATCAAATGTCATTTTGTCTGAACAATGTTTCTTTGATGCCGATTTTGGTCTTGGGAGTGATTGTCAATTCCCTTTAAGCAGACCTACTTCGGCTCAGTGGGCTAAGGTTTGCGGCAGTATTCCAACACAAGCAGATTTACAGAACAAAAGAGTGAAAACAAATGTTTGAGTACCCAAACCTTTGTGTAAAATTTAGGGTTTCCTCACTTACTCAAACCATGTATTTCTGCAAGCCACTATACTAATTTACTTCGTCAGACAACGTTTATTAATAATTCTTTATAAAATATTGATAGCAATGGTATGTGTGTATATAAAGGATATTTTAATCATGTCTTGTTAAGTAATAATAAAGTAATGTGTGCCGAATTCCACTAATCTGTTATCACATTGGATAATTGTTGGGGTTTTTTTCTCTCAGTTAAATATACATACAGCTTTTACTAATTCTTGGGTCATAAGATAATAATCTGAATAAATATAAATTGCTACTTCAAAATACTCTGAATAATGAGCCTCAATGAGCAAGTAATATTCATATAAATGTTATTTTAGAAGTAAGAGTGACTTTGTAATACCTAAGCTTCTGTTACAGCGTGCTGTACAATGTATTTAACAAAAGTTATTGTCAAGCCCTTCAAATCATAAATATCCTGCAGCTGACTGACTATATTATGACAAAACACTTCTTCTGAAAATCAGTTTTAGATAAGTGTAAGGAGTATATATTGATTGTACATTAGCAGTAGCTGTTTGGGGGGTGATAATCAGTGGTTTTATTTATTGAGCCTGCAATCTCAACAAAGCTTACTGTGTATGACCAGTACAGCCTACCATTTGTGCGCCAGTTACTGTATGTTGTTTCTGTTTATGTATTTGAAGCAGTGTGCCGTTCAATTAGAGCAGTTATTTTTCATAAACATTTGTAACTAGAGCGCTGCTTTTATTTCTTATATATATACTGGTAAAAGATGTATGTATATGTATTTTTAAATGAAAAATGGAAAGATATCCTCATTTGTCAAAACTGTTAGCAAACTAAGCATTAAACTGTTCAGTCATGTAAATGATTTGATAAAGTGTATGAAAGAAGTGTTTTAGAAGAGACAAATATGATTCAAAGGCTGGGGTTGAAAGCTATAAAATAGCTTCTTGCTGTCTGTGTAGAAAATGTACTGTAGTTTTCATGTGTTTGTTATGTAGACAGTTTATTGTTAAAACTAAATATCCTACTGTTTAAAATTGGTGATGTCTGAAACACATTAATGCTATAAAAAGTGCTAACAGGTAATAACTTTAATAGCATTCTATAAATATTTGTGGAAGAAGTTATTTGTGTTACATATACAGTAAACATCTTTTGTGAAATGTGATGTTGTGTTGCTCTAAAAATAAAAAGTAAAAAAAAGCATATAAAGTAAGCAAGATGGAATTTTTAAAAAATGAGTATGTATTGTCTTAATGCACTAGAAAACTGTTGAAAATTTTGGGAACTGTTACTGTTATCTTTAAATAATTTTCATTTGAAACACTTTGTAGTAAAAGTATTGTTTTTTTTAATGAAAACAATTCAGAGAACATTTCAGGTTTTTCAACAATAAACAGGATATTGCAGTGATTAATACACTTATTTTAAACTTCCACAGACCAGGATTTAATTGCCAATGTGGTTATTGCCTCTTCTCTGCCTATGGAGATTTTGTGTTAGTGCTTCATTTTCCGCCCTGATGTGGCAGATGTTTTATTAGGTTCATTTAGTACACTGAGTGAAATGTGAGTACAGGTTTCAACTTGTCCACTCCTGTGCTTTCAGAGTTGTTAGACTTTGGCTGCCTTCAATCCGCTGAAGAAGTATGTAGGTTCAGGAAGTAGTTGGGGTGTTTATATTTTTGTCTGTTAATTTGAAGTGAAAATCAGAGAGATGGTTTCCATTTTTTAATGCACATATTTCTAACATTATTTTACATAGTGAGACATTTAGGCTCCTCCTGGAACAGATGGGACTTGTCTGCCGACCATGATGGGGTTGCATTTGAAAAGAAGGTGAACCAAATGTATTAGTGAATCATATGAGTGAGTAATTAAAACTAGGGAATTTAGGAGTCAGGGACTAGGATACGTTGGTTTAGAACCTCGCATAAAGGGACAGCCGGCAGTATAAATACAAGCACATGCGATAACTTTCAAAGTTTTAGTCTACTGTTAAAATAACTAAAGTTATGTAAAACATTTCAAATGACTTACCTTAGTGCAGGGAGTATTAAAAATAAATGGATTTATATGTAGCTGCACATTAAGTATGAGTACCAAAATCTTGGGTAAATAATAGACATGGGGATGAGTATAATATGGATAGGTACACATTATTTAACATTCAGCAATAATGAGTATGAATTGTGGTTGTGGCAAAAAGTGCAAGAACGTGTGGCTTACAGCAAATATATTCATCAAACCATGATGAAATGCTTGGGTTGGCAGCCGGCGGTGCAGCACACAGGAACAAGTCCTGGTTAAATGCAAGAGGAGCTAGCCCAGAAGCAGCCCACAGTGCCTAGAACCTCTGAGCACCACAAGCTCCATGACTGAACGTGACATCAGAAAAGTAAAGACTCACATGGCCTCCAGCCAGTAAAGTGGAAGATTGGTAGCAGTTTGACCAAGATTTGGACATGGTACTGGAGATTACGGCAAAGCAGCATGCAGACAGCATAGGAAAGCCAGGTCACTGAAGTTTCCTTTCAAATAGGAAATCAGATGAAGAGAAAGGTCCTCTGACAGAGCTTTACAGCATCCTAAGGAAAAAGTTCCTCACTCTCCAAAGGGCAAAAATGTCATTGACAGCAGGAGAGAGAGCGAGCATGCCAGTAAGTGGGCAGCATTTATTGCGGATCCATTTGTTTTTTCCAGACAGCTCCTTGAGCAGAAGTGCATTGTCACCTTGAGCAGATGGAGCAGCATCACCATGACAAGGATAAGGACACAAAGGAAAAGGATTTAGGTGAATGTAATTTTATGAGATTTTATGATCAGCAAGAGCCAGTTCAGCTCCAGGACTCTGTGATTTACCATTCAAGGTTAAAAAAGAGGGATCCCAGAATTCAGCAAATGTTGTGGGAAATCTTGAGAGTGAATTGGAGGGAGGGCAGGGTTACTCAGCAGTGGAGATATGCAGAAGGTTTCTGGATTTCTAAGGAAGAATAGGATAGATACAATGAGCAGTTTAGAATAAGCCCACTGCTTGGCATAGAGGGAAAGATATTTTTCAACATTTTTTCTCCATGCCTTATAAAGTACTTCCCAGGGAAATGATACATTAACAATTCAATGTAGAGGGCTGGGATCTCTCAGGTTATGAGGTGCCTAGAGCACACAGGAGTGGCCCTGCAGTTGATTAGAGACAAATGGGAAGGGAGACTTGGCTGTGCTTTGGGTGGATCTTACCAATGCGTATAGTTCCATACCTCACAAACTAATAGAGATTGCCTTCTTTTGCCACCATGTCTTATATAAGATCAGGGACTTCATTCTCGATTACTATGGCAACTTCTGGGGCAGCTATATCAGAGTGTCACTGTTTGGAGAAGGGGATAATAACTGGGTGTACCATACCAGTGAGCCCTTTTACGCCGCAGACTGTAAACTTGATAGCCAAATCAGCAGAAGTAGGGAGCAGTGGTCGCTTTTTGAAACCTGGAGTTTCCACTGAGAGCATTTATGGATAAGCTCAGTGTTAACAGCACAGCAGTTCCAGGGTACAGCTGGATCTTGAAGGGTATGGAGAAGCTCATCGCATGGGTGTGGATTAGTTTCAAACCAGCCAAGTTTAGGTTGTGCTAAGAAAAGGGGAAAGTACCTGATCTGTTTTTTTCTGGGAGGCAATCTGATTCCATCAATTACAAAGACGCCAGTGAGGAGCATTGGTAGGGTGTTCAACAGGTCACTGAAAGATGCAACATCTGTCTAGAGAACAGAAAGTGAACTGGAGAATCGTCTGTATGTGGTAGACAAGTCAGAGTTTTCAAACAACTTGAAGGTATGGATCTATCAGCACACAATTCCCCCAAGGATCCTGTGGCCCTTGCTGGTGTATAAGATTTCGCTGTCAATGGTTAAGGACTTTGACAGAAATGTGAGCCAGCACCTGCACAAATGTTTGGGTCCGCCTCGGTATATAAGCAGTATCACCTTGTATGGGCAGAGTAATTAACTTCTACTCCCACTCAGTAGCATGACCAAGGAGTTCATAGGTTACCCTTGCAAGGAAGGTGCTGCAATATTAGGAGTCCAGTGACACTAAGGTCTCTCAAGCTGGGATTAAGGTAAGGACAGGGAGAAAGTGGAGGGCACAGGTTGATGTAGAGCAAGCTGCATCACGGCTATGCCCCCACAGAGCTGGTGGAACAAATGGCGACAGGATGAGCCAGGATTAATAGCTTTCCCGTTGTTTGCTACAAAAGGGCCCAAGGTAGGGCAAGACTGGAGATTGGTTCAGCACGAGATGAGGGTGGAAGAGTTGTGTGCCAGCTGTATGGCAAGGATTTAGCTGCAAGGAGCATGGAATAGATGGGATCAGGAATTGAACCACTAAACATCTTGGGCAGAGCTTTGGAAGTCTGAACCCGTCGCATACAATTTCTGGTCCAGACATACTCCCCCTATCCATGTAAGCTCTACAAGTAGTGCAAAATTGAAATACCGGCATGCTTGTTCTGCTTCAGGACAGGGACACAAGTATATTTTTAGCAGTTGCCTAAAAGCCTTGGGAAAGGGGTGCTATTGACAGCACCATGATCAAGTGAGAAAGACAATAGCAGAAACCTGCAGCTCAGCCATGATTCAGCAAAGCACCACTGGGCAGTACGGCGGATGGTTCTCTTTATTAAAGCATGGCAGAGACCTAGCACTGACCACATTTTAAAGAGTTGGGTGCCAGGCTGAGGAACAGAACTGACCATGTATACCAGTCAAGTCTGAGGAGATTAGATTAAATCTTGGTGTAGGATAGAAGGACTCCATTTGGAGAAAATGGAACCTGTTCTGCTGTGCCATGTTACATTTGAACCAGAGGAGCACCAATAATGTGGGGAGGTGTGTGAGTAGGTTGGAAGTTGGTTGTGCCTCTATAAAGACAAAATTACACACACTGCAGTGTGGGAGGAGGTGGGGTGATTAGTGGAGAGGCAACAGTTATGTATATAGTTTAAACACATTCAATAATAAAGTCAGTAGTTTTTGCCTGCATTGAGAAAAACATTGGCAAGTTTTGTTCCCTCATAATAATCACAGTGTGCTACAGTGGTGACCCCAATGCTATTGGACAATTCCAGAGTTATGTTAGTCATGTCTGCCAACACAGTGGCGTTAAACTTACTGGAGTTTGGGGAACAGCAAGCCGCAGCATGGTTCGCCCAAGCAGAGGCACAGTTTGTGTTGTGGGACATTACAGCAAATAACACGAGGTACTACTATGTTGTTGTAACTCTCAGTGACTCCACAGCATTCAGGGTGGCGAGTCTGCTTGAAAATCCTCTGGACACGGACAAGTATGTAACCTTAAAGGCGTACCTTTTAGAGACATATGGCCGGTCACATGAGTCAGAGTGGGCACGGCAGCTATTGTCTTTGCTAGGCATTGAAGATGCAAAGCCCTCCGCATTGATGGACCACGTTAGCTTTGCTAGGCAGCCATAAGCCCTGTTTTATATTTAGAGAGCGGTTTCTCCAACAGCACTGGCCAATGTGTCCGTCGTTGACTGCTGAGAGCTAGCCAAGATGGCCAACAGCCTGCACTCTGCTTTGCAGAGCTATCTTCCTCCTGCAACCCTCGTCAGTTCCATTAGCAAGCCCGCGTCTTGTACTGCTCTTCCTCCTCCTGCCACAATCCCAACAACTGACCTGTGGTTTTACCATGCCCGACTTGGCAAGAACGCAAAGAAATGCCACCCTCCTTGTAAATTTAGCCCACCCGGGTCAGTCAACACTATCTCATTGGACCCTGCAGACCACCTGCTCTACAATTAACAGATTACCAGTCCGGCCACCGTTTTCTATGTGATACTGGCGCACAAGTGAGCGTGCTTCCTACATCACCTATTGATGTGGCTTCAGGGAGAGAAGGCTCCATCCTGGAGGCTGCTAATGGCACTAGGATCCCCACCTATGGAACATGGCATACCACTATAGCGGGGCTACATAATAATAGGTATTTTTTTATGTGTCTGTGCCGAGATGCGTTTTCTTTCATCGTCCCATTTACTATCATGTATGTGTGTGTAAGTAAATGTTATCCCCATAAGTCAAACAGGGGAAGGATGATGAAGGGAGACCGCAACCCCGAGATGGGAATTTCCTGTTTAATCAACCAATGACATCCGGTACATTCAGTTTTTAAACGAGAGGAGCGGAAAAGAAGAGAGAGGTGAGAAGAGAGTGAGAGAGAAAAAGGCAAGGAGAGAGAAAGGAGCCATTTTATGTATTCATTTTCCAACTCATCACTTCTGTTCATTGTGCAATTCCACTGCTTGCTTTTTCAGTATCCGGATCATCATGATCACGATAACCAGTGCAGAGAAACCCCGGGGTTTGGATTCCTATCAGCTATTGCTGAGGACTTACATGGTGAGGTCGTTTTGTATTTCAGGAAGAAGCAAAATATCACTTTGGGCCAATATTCAATTACCGCCGGATTTTACTAGCTTTGGACTCATTTACCACATACATTTCAACTGCTGTTTATCATTAATCTGTGTTTGTGTTCCGTGTTTATTCATTTATTGTTTAGGGGCATGGGACGGTTTTTGTAAATATTGTTTATTTGTGTGTTCATATAAATAATATATATATATATATATATATATTATATATATATATATATTATATATATATATACAGTTAGGTCCATAAATATTTGGACAGAGACAACTTTTTTCTAATTTTGGTTCTGTACATCACCACAATGAATTTTAAATGAAACAACTCAGATGCAGTTGAAGTGCAGACTTTCAGCTTTAATTTAGTGCGGTGAACAAAACGATTGCATAAAAATGTGAGGCAACTAAAGCATTTTGTTAACACAATCCCTTCATTTCAAGGGCTCAAAAGTAATTGGACAATTGACTCAAAGGCTATTTCATGGGCAGGTGTGGGCAAGTCCATCACTATGTCATTATCAATTAAGCAGATAAAAGGCCTGGAGTTGATTTGAGGTGTGATGCTTGCATGTGGAAGATTTTGCTGTGAACAGACAACATGCGGTCAAAGGAGCTCTCCATGCAGGTGAAAGAAGTCATCCTTAAGCCGCGAAAACAGAAAAAAACCCATCCGAGAAATTGCTACAACATTACGAGTGGCAAAATCTACAGTTTGGTACATCCTGAGAAAGAAAGCAAACACTGGTGAACTCAGCAACGCAAAAAGACCTGGACGTCCACGCAAGACAATAGTGGAGGATGATCGCAGAATCATTTCCATGGTGAAGAGAAACCCCTTCACAACAACCAACCAAGTGAGCAACACTCTCCAGGGGGTAGGCGTATTGATATCCAAGTCTACCATAAAGAGAAGACTACATGAAAGTAAATACAGAGGGTGCACAGCAAGGTGCAAGCCACTCATAAGCCTCAAGAATAGAAAGGCTAGATTGGACTTCGCTAAAGAACATCTAAAAAAGTCAGCACAGTTCTGGAAAAACATTCTTTAGACAGATGAAACCAAGATCAACCTCTAGTGCCAGTGGCACTGGGACACTAGTGTTTATTGATGATGTGACACAGGACAGAAGCAGCCGAATGAATTCTGAGGTGTTCAGAGACATACTGCAACCCAGGAGTTTATTAAAGCAAAGAAGCGGAAAATTCTTGAATGGCCAAGTCAGTCACCTGATCTTAACCCAATTGAGCATGCATTTCACTTGTTGAAGACTAAACTTCAGACAGAAAGGCCCACAAACAAACAGCAATTGAAAGCCGCTGCAGTAAAGGCCTGGCAGAGCATTAAAAAGGAGGAAACCCAGCATCTGGTGATGTCCATGAGTTCAAGACTTCAGGCTGTCATTGTCAGCAAAGGGTTTTCAACCACGTATTAGAAATGAACATTTTATTTCCAGTTATTTAATTTGTCCAATTACTTTTGAGCCCCTGAAATGAAGAGATTGTGTTAACAAAATGCTTTAGTTGCCTCACATTTTTATGGAATCGTTTTGTTCACCCCACTGAATTAAAGCTGAAAGTCTGCACTTCAACTGCATCCAAGTACAGTACTAGTCTCTGCAGAACACTGACCCGAGTGGGCGGATTTCAAGTACTGGAATTGTATTACAGTGGGCGGTTTCAAAGCGTTGTTCTGATTGGCTAAAACAAACACTGGGTGGATTTCAAGCGGAGTAGGCGGGTTCTATTGGAGTTTCTGATTGGCTAAATCGACAACTGGGCGGATTTCAAGTTAAGTATCTGATTGGCTGTGTGACGGGACTTCTTATCATACCGGAAAAAGAATCTTAGTCTGGATTAGTGATGGGCGGAGTGAAGCCTCATGAAGCATCAACACGTTTGAAGCAATTGTGTCGGAAATCGTATCGAAGCTTCGAAGCATTTGACACTCACCTCTCTAGGGACACCTCCTGGCCATTTGTATTAACAGCACATTCTAACAGTAAACTCTTAGAGCATTGTGGACGAATACCGAATCTCTATGAAGTTGTGATATACACCTTTGAAGTCAAAAATTATAATTGGCAATAATGTCAAGCATTGTAAATCGACATACGCTTAGCAAGTAATTATTCTGCAGTAATCGGATCAACGTTGACTAGTTACGTTAGGCGCCAGCACGGATTACCGTTGTTTAGAAGTAAATGTATGCGTAACGGTGGCTTGAACAATTACGCCAGTCGGACAGCGCCAGGTCTCGTGTTCAATAAAAAACCTGGTCAGCATCTGTCTGGGGATTGCAGATTTCCGTTGCCTGGTGCATTTGATTGATAGTTCCGATTATGCGGCAATGCTCCTTGAAAACCTGGTTGGTGTTAGACTTCTAATCGGGAATTTAATCTGCATAATGTACATTCATATTCTAATTCCAATGTAAAACCAGCATATATCAGTATTTGAATTAAACTCTTCAACCAAACTAGACTACACCTCGTGGAAATGAGATTGGTCCATCACTAACTGTCACTAAATTTTGCAATAACTATACTGATACGAACTGGCGCTACACATCCACATCATCACGTGCATTGGAAATGAGACGCTGAGCTTTTGACGCACAAATGTTTCAAAACGACACATTGAAGCTTGTTTAAAAGTGCACGTGAGATGATGAAGGGGAGGTAAAGCCAAATGTCACTGAGATATGTCGTGTGTTTACTTTTATCAGCACTGTCAATTACTTCACCCCATGTTAGCCTTGTTAATGACGACGCTGTAGACTCTTCATCGATTGATACAGACGCCGACATGAAGATCTACTAATGCACTGGAAACAAAGAGCAGGCAGCTATCCATATTTATAGTAATTTCAAAAAAAATCTGTCTTTGCCAGAAACATTTATTCTTGTTTACCGTAAGAGCAGCCCATACTAATCATTTATCTCGAAGCATGCGCAAATAAGACTTGATACACGTATATCACCTAACGTTCAAAGTACAAGACCTGCAGTTTACATATTGTAACATAATATAGCTAATACAACTAATGAAACTACGTTAGCTAGATCTACCATTTCATCATACACATGAAACAAGACACATATTTTCATTAGATACATCTTTATCACACTGCATGGGTTTCCTTCGGGTGCTCCGGTTTCTTCCCACAGTCCAAAGACATGCAGGTTAGGTGCATTGGAGATCCTAACATGTCCCTAGTGTGTGCTTGGTGTATGTGTGTGTCCTGCGGTGGGCTGGCATGCTGCCGGGGATTTGTTCCTGCCTTGCGCTCTGTGCTGGCTGGGATTGGCTCCAGCAGACCCCCGTGACCCTGTGTTTAGATATAGCAGGTTGGACAATGACTGACTGACTGACTGACAGACATATTGAACATTAATGCAGTAATTATAGCAGTAATAATGAACCTGAGGAAGAAAAGGAATATTTATGAGAAGGGACAGAAACAGTGATATCGTAGCAAACAGTATAAAAACAACATATAACACAGTAAATAGAACATATAGAATATCAAACAAGATATTACACTTCACCAGCAACCACCCGGTATCTCATAAACGGAGCTGTGTTAAAACTCTATTCAGAAGAGTCCACACCCACTGTAATACGAAGGAAACAAAAATGAATGAGAGACGCTATCTCTTCCATCTTTTCACTTCAAACGGATACTCAAAAACATTCATTAATC
This sequence comes from Erpetoichthys calabaricus, assembly GCF_900747795.2. Lineage (NCBI taxonomy): Eukaryota > Metazoa > Chordata > Cladistia > Polypteriformes > Polypteridae > Erpetoichthys > Erpetoichthys calabaricus. The sequence continues at coordinate 156,453,106 of NC_041397.2, read as the reverse complement.
GGAGCTTACACAGAAGACGCCAAAAAACTCAGCAAACAATTGAACTGAATCAGAACCCCCACCTCACCTGGCACTCACTCCCTTATCACCACAATGTGTCAGAAGGTACAGCGGGCATCCTGGCCAAGTCAGGCGTCAGAATAGCACACAAACCCACGAACAATCTGCGCACGGTCCTCTTTAATATTAAAAACAAGAAATCGATAGCAGAAACACGAAACGCACTTTATAGTATTCCACGCAGTTCTTGCTCAGCAGTATACATAGGACAAACTTCAAAAAGAATCGCAACACGTATAGAGGAACATCGCAACGCCGTCAGAAGAAAGGACTCACTTTCATTGATCTACACGCATACTAAATCAACAGGACATTCATTTAACTGGGACAAGTCAAATTTAAGGCTAGTACTAAAAGTGGCAGAGAGCTGGCCGAATCTTGGCTATCAAATGAGAACGCCATCAACAGACACTTGGACGTAAATCCAGCATATGTAAACTTAAGGAGAACATGTTCATAATAAATAAACTGTATACCCAATACCCCCCAAAAATCACACTGATTTAGCCACCCCCCATCCACATAATGTTTTGCTATATATTGCGTTTGATTCTTGCAAGTCTAAGCATTATCCTCTGATGAAGACCCCTGGCAGGGGTTGAAAGCTCAGGAATAAAAACTACTTTATGATACATGATACATTTTTTCTCCCTTTGTGGATCTCCAGCTGCAAATATACAGTAATCCCTCACCTATTGCGGGGGTTACGTTCCAGAGCCCCCCGCGATAGGTGAAAATTCTTGAAGTAGCGACCTATATTTATTTTATTATTTATACATATTTTAAGGCTTTATAAACCCTTCCCACACTCTTATAAACCCTTCTCACTCTCTTGTTAACCTTTCCCACACTCTTATAAACACTTCCTATGCTCTTAAACATATTCTACATTCTTAAACACCTCAGACCAACACTGCACACTGCACGCAGCGATCAGACGTCAATGTGTCTGCACTCGCTTTGTGAAGGGGGGCAGCTGAACTCACGCTGAGCAGAAATGGACTTTGTGCTGCTTCTGCCAAAATGCCTGCTTGTCGCTCTGCGCATTCGGAAGGAGGAGGAGGAGTTGGGGGGGGGGGGTGTGAGGGCTGAACGCACGTTCGCTCAAACCCCCCTCCCCGGAGGCGCAGTTCCCATTGTCAAGGGGGTGGGGAGCTGAATGAACGCTAAGGAGAAGTGGACTTTGTGCTGGCTTTGTGCTGCTTGTCGCTCTGCGTGTCAATAATTTAAAAGCCTGTACATCACCAATTTTCCTGTCTCACTGTCTTGTCTTGCGTGAAGTTAAGATGTTTTATAATAGTGAGATGTTACTCATATCCTTAGCCCGACATCCACATATCATATGTGTTAACAAAGTGTGTTTTATAAGTTTACATGTGTTTAAAGCATGTGGGATGGGTATTTTTAAGGCTTAAACTATAAAAATGTTTATTTATATGGTCTTTCTATATCGCGGATTTTATATATATATGTTGATTTCTATATTCAGTGAATACACGCATAACACTGTTCACTATAGAAGTGAGGCAGTGCAACACAGAGACTGGAATATTTATGAGAACAGCCAGAGTATTATGGTGAAGGAAGTGTTTTGAACCATATTAGTACAGCTGTTCTTATGCATTCTAATAGTCAGCATTTTAATATGCAAAATTTGTCATTTTATATTTTGACACTAAGTAATCTACTGCACAATAATTTCAGTTGTGTTGATGATCCAGAAAGATTTGTTTCACCAATCACAACTCTGTTGAAATTTTGTAACCTGGTGGTGGAATATGCAGTGTAATGTAATTAATATAACTTCCTAACTCTCGGGTCGAAGCAGTAAGCTGACATGAGGAGTGGAAATGTCCCGCCCTCATGCATTGCGGTTCGATACACTGAGCAGACATGCGTAGTACTGAGATTGCATCCTGATGGGGTGCTGAAGCCTCAGACATGCTGAGTACTGAGATCGTGACGCGACTCCGAAGCCTCAGACATGCGCACTAGGTTAACTGAGGCTTCGAAGCGTCGAGCAGATTTGAAGCCTCAGACATGCGCACTGGGGTAACTGAGGCTTCGAAGCGTCGAGCAGATTTGAAGCCTCAGACATGCGCACTGGGGTAACTGAGGCTTCGAAGCGTCGAGCAGATTTGAAGTCTCAGACATGCGCACTGGGGGTAACTGAGGCTTCGAAGCGTCGAGCAGATTTGAAGCCTCAGACATGCGCACTGGGGTAACTGAGGCTTCGAAGCGTCGAGCAGATTTGAAGCCTCAGACATGCGCACTGGGGTAACTGAGGCTTCGAAGCGTCGAGCAGATTTGAAGCCTCAGACATGCGTAGTACTACTGAGATTGCGTCATGACGGGCTTCAAACGGGGATTTGAAGCCTCAGACATGCGTAGTACTGAGCTCATGACGGAGCGCTGAAGCTTCAGACATGCGTAGTACTGAGCTCATGACGGAGCTCTGAAGCTTCAGACATGCGTAGTACTGAGATTGGATCATGATAGGGCTTCGAAGTCTGGAGCAGACATGGTCACTGGTTACTGAATCTTTGTGAAGCCTCAGCACACTCAAAGGCATTGACCTCTATATTCTGAGAGTCTATCTGACACTTAACTCTCTAGTTATATTTTGTAATTCGTATTGACATTACACACTTCACTTAATATAGTTAAACTACAATTCAGGTAGTTGCTGAGAAGTAATTATTGTTCTTGTGGATTGCTGTGATTTCCTTTGTCTAATACATAGTGTCAAAGATATATTGTCATATATCAACTTTATATATATAAAAAGATTAGGTAAATCGTGCAACCTTTTTATGGAACACTTAATTTTGTTCAAAACCGTACGTCATATAGTATACATCTATAAATATAATTTTTTTGTCTTCATTAGGAGAATACAACAATGATACTCTCGTGTCAATTAAACCAATTTAACGTGTATATGTCAAGCAACATATTTCCACATCCGCCGCAGTAAGAACAGTAGTTGTAGTTCAGTTGTGCGAAGCTCGTTGATTATCCTGATTAGGTGGCTCAATGGTATCGCAACTGTCTCTCGGTAAAAACACCAGCGGTTCGCGTCGTCGATCCTCCACTTGATAAAGGTTTTTTTCAATTCCTCCATTTAACAATATTTTCAGCTTGGACGGATAGCGAGCGAATCGAGCTGTCGAGGGAAGATTGGGCCGCCATAGACGGGCAGGGGGCACACGTCCCTAATTATATTGTGTATGTAAAGAGTTTCACTGTAAAACGTAATAAGCTTCATATTTGTGTGTTTGGAGACCCTGGTGTCGTACTGAATTTGTATTGTAGAAAAACAAACTACTGTCCAGCATGCCTAAATGTGTCTTTTCGTTTCTGATCGCTATACGGCACTACCAATTTAAGACAATTCGCTATAAACAGTTTCAGCCAATCAGCGCCTTCTAAACATGCAGAATGACAGTGTGAACCTTTATTGTAGCGGCGCAGCATCTTCGTTTCAGTCAGTCATTGTCCTGTTAGATTATTTACTGTTAAGTGCTGCTTGAGGTAGCGTTTATAGTACAACAGGTAGCCTACGTAGTTCTTAAATTGATATTGAAATGCACACACAAGTCTCCTAAATTATTTATTGAAATGCCTACATTTACAGTGTCCATTTTAGGAAGTCGTAGTTTTTACTTGTTCCCGTTATTAGGGATTACAATTTCTCAGTGTCATATATTATTCGTTACTACTCGCGAGTCGCGGATCATTGAGATTCTGATTTATATTCGGTATAAGCAATTTTTTTTAAAGGAGCGTTAATTGAACTGACTATAGCAGACTTGTCATCTTCTTAAAATGACTTTATTGATTTGATGTTGACAATCATAAGGTCAAAAACCAAGGAGGCGATGAGTTTGCACGGACTGTGCTGTTTCTTTTTTTTTGTGACATCGCATCAGTAGAGAGTGCGTCAAGTTAACAATGCATTCTGTCCTAAATGGCAGCGCATACGCTTTTTTATATTTCCTAAAGGCCAATGTGTCTCAGTTTGCTCATTAATATATTTTGACAGTGTATTTTAGTGAGAATGATTATAAACATATTACCCACGTTCATTTCCCATGTAGATATGTAACGTTTGGTGAGAATAAATAAAAAGTAACAACACATATAATAGTTATGTTGCATTGTTTATGATTAACAAAATTCATAGTTTATCTGAAATGTTCTACTTATACAGTCGATTTATTCCACTTCTGAAGGTGTACATTGTCGGTATTCTCCATTGCAATTGCCCCAGAGTGTAAGGTGTGCCAGTGCAACTGAAGGGTGGCAGACGAGCTTACGTAATGGGTGACAAGGCACATCCTCACCCTGATGCCGAGGCTCTTGTCATGAATATTCCCATCTTGTGCTTTTTCTCGTTCCTGCCAGTTTACTATTATTATTGGACACGTATGTAGAGGGAATGTGTGTCTTATTTTATGTCTATGAAAGGAAGGACGGTAAAGCCTTGAATGAAACTCAGTGTTGTTGCTTTGGGTGACACGACAGGTGAGGAGCAGGGAACGTTAAATGTGACAGTGACTGCGGGGGATTGTGGGACTGGAAGATGATTTAAGAATACAGAAACGACAAAAGCTTAGTCTTTCAATATTTTTATTTACATCAATGACTTACTCCGTTGTGCTGCAGTTCGGAAGATTACTTATTTACCCCCCGGCGCAGCCTTTGATAAGATGCATTCAGAAGGAAAGGATGTTACTGACAAAGTCAGGTGCTTTTTTGAAAGTTTGGCTCCAGATGTGCTTATCCAGCTGCTCCTTCTTGTCAGTACTTGAGTGATCTTTATGTTCACCTCTGGATGAATTCGCAAAGTTTCTTTACAACGTTTTTGTCTCATTAACGCAGAACTCCCGAAACTTTCCTAAAATTGCAGAAGACAGTTGTGATTAGTTATGCAGCACACGCTTTTACACACATTGCTTTTTGGAAATCAGTAATACAAATCAGCTACAGATCTGGGAATCACTGAATAGTAAAAACGTTTAATGATAGTGTCTTGCGCATATACTGGTGTAATGACCACGTCGGCTTTAGTGAAGCGTTTCTTAGCCTCTCTGATATGATCGACATGGCGTAGAGTAGATTCTGGATTGTTATAATACGTGCTACCTTACGCAAAATATGCTCATTCATTTGTTACAGATTCTAGGTGGACACGATTCCACACCAAGGAAAAAGGTGCCCCATGTAAATCGTTCATAATGTCTCCAAAATATATTTGTTAACTTTCAGACAAGTACTACTTAACTGTTTTATACAAAATCCTTATTTCAACATATGCGAGCCTAAATTAGGATTTGATCTCGGGTTAGCGAACCTTATCGCTGTAGCGAGAACTGCTTTAACGCTTTGAGCCAAAGCGCTTTAACAGACTAGTGAATTACCAAATCGACTGCTGACTGCGCAGATATCAATGACGTCATTACGCAAGCGTGACTCAAAATCACGTGACGGGCGCATTTGAAGCAAGCCTCGAAGCGGCGCTTCGATCTCCAGTGCTTCGAAAGCTCGACACAGTGTCGAAACCTGAGTATCGAGCGGCCCATCACTAGTCTGGATGCGTGCAGCACAGCGTGCAGGAACAATGGCTGCGGATCGGCCGCAGTACATGACCCCCTTTTACTGTATACAATGACACTGCAAGTCCCCATCTCAGTTGAATTAAACATTGAAATCACACAGCACAAGACTTGGCATGAAAAACAACGTATAAACCACAACCAAGGCAGGTAAAAGTTAGTAAAATTGGCAATCATGTAAAAGATAAAAATATAAAGTGCTTAAAAGTGTAAGGTGTAATGAGTGACAGATTACAGCAGCCAGTATATGTATTATGAACAAGGTTTATGAGTATGGATATTAAAGACATTCAAAGTTATTGAACGACTGGAATTCTTTTTGGAATAAACTGTTCGGCAGTCTGTTAGTGCGTATTTTGATTGACGTTACGTTTTCCTGAGGGCAGAGGTTCGAAGTGTTGATGACCGGGATGAGACGTGTCCTTGATGATGTTCTTTGCTCTGCTATGATACCGGGTGTTGACAATGTCCTCGAGTGAGAGAGCCATTTGTTTTAAAAGCTGGTGTTAGATTTGTGGAATATCTACACATGAATAATCATATAAAAGGTAAAGTGCATGAGCATTGCACAGAGACTTCTCAATTTTTTTATTTTTAATAAATTTGCAAAAATCTAAGTAAACGTTTTTCACGTTGTCATTATGAGGTGTTGTGTGTAGAATTCTGAGGAAAAAAATGAATTTAATCCATTTTGGAATAAGGCTGTAACATAACAAAATGTGGAAAAAGTGATGCGCTGTGAATACTTTCCAGATGCACTGTATGCATGTTATCATCCAGTTGACACTTGAAACGACCACCAGAGGGCGAACTGGAGGTGACTGACAGCATTCTTTATGTTTGAGCAACACCGCACCCCTGTTGCTTTTGAAATTAAATAGAGTTGGCCGGTTCCAAACATCAACTGGATGATAATATACACATAAGACTGTAAGACAAGCACATTAGTGAGTCTTCATTGTTTGTTAAGTTATTTTTATAGTTGTGTTTTTTTATATTAAATTTTTCTCAAACAAAAAAAAAACACTTTATTTTCCTCCCGGGCAACGCTAGGTATTTCAGCTAGTATTCCATAAAAGTAAGGTTAAAATAATGCAGGAAATTGTCTTTTAAAATTCAGTTCCCAGTGCAACCCTCTAAAATTGACAATTCCTCTACTTACCTCTCACAAAGGCACACAGCAGATGAGACACCCAACTGAAAGTCACAGCCATCCTTCTTAACTGGCCTGGGTCCCTGCTGTCCCATGACTCGCCAGCAGGGCTCCCCATCCAACCCCAGGCTTGGGCCCTTGTTGTCCAAGCTCTCAACAAGGCTCCCCAATCTGAGCCTCCTCTCTCCGACTCCTGCCGCCCTCTGACTCTGTTGAGAATTTTGATTAAGGATCAAAATGCTTCATTATTAGTTTTAGTGCTATTAGCTATGAAAAGTCTAGGCCTACCTAAGGCAGCTTTAAAACGACACCATTTATTTTAGCAGAAAAGTCTAACCTGCCTGTCTTTTCACTTGCTTTGTTTTGAACTTCTGCAAGTCAACGTCGCTAAGATCTCTGAAGAAGCAAGCAGGCAGATTTTGTTTTGGGAACGCAGGTGCTGAGCTTCTCACTGACAGAAAACTAAACCCACTGAGTGCCCGGTCTTTGCCAGTGTGAGTACTAGGCACACTCTTAGGCTAGCGCATAAAACATATAAGCACTTAAATGGCATTTAGATTTATTAGGGCTCATCAATACTGTGGGAAATAAAGTTAAAATAACATGCCTTATGATACCTAGTTAGTCTGAGCTACAGTATATAGGGGCTTAAGAGCTGATTATTGAAGATTAGGGACCTTTGCCTGCACACAGATTTCCGTGAAGTAGCAGCAGCTTAGGTTCTGTCAGACAAGTGTACAGTTGCATGCCACAACTTAACACTGCTGCTGTCTGCATTCACAGACTTTTACATTAGCACACACACATATATATTTTAGATTAGCGTTTAAGTTTACATACCAATTCTTCTTTGTAAATCCTAATGATGATAAATAAAATTACAGCAGAATGTATTAGTTAGCTTAAAGAATCACTTGTTAAAGGCTGGTCTTTTTTCCTTCTTTCTAGCACAAAGCATCGTGTTGTCAAGGTTGTCTGCAGCTTGGCCCTTATCAGTGAATTATTATTAATTATTATTATCAGTGAAGCTGGGTGCACCCACTTCCCGGTACAGTTGCCTATTATTTGAGCCTTACAGGGATGCTAGTGCAACAAATAACCATTAATTTTATTATTAATTAGGCAGTCCAGTGTTCACATGTGGGTCCTCCTGATTCCAGCTCAATTTTAAGAATAGGATTCGGACGTGAGAATGGGGGGGGGGGGGGGGGGGGGGGGGGGGGGGGGGGGGGGAGAGGGGGAGGGGTTGAGAGGAATTTAGGTAATGCTCACCTCCAGCCACTTCAAGCCAAAGTGGTTGCTATGAAAGGATGGACTAGATAGGAAATTTGTTATGACAAGATCTACTGGGGAGAAGATTTTTATGCGAAAGTCCATAGGGTCAAGGATATTGTTATGAGATGGCCTGCACCATCAGATAATTGTTATGAGAAAAGGTGCTCATTATCATGAGACTGTGCAGTAGGTGTTGGGAAAATGGTGCAAACGGAGGGCATTTTGTGATAAGAATTGTAATAAATCTGGGGCTCAAGGAACACTCATAAACTGAGATGGCTTTATGTGCTCTGCAATAAAGTCTAAATTCTGACTGCCATTCTGAAGACTCTGCTATTTTTTTCTGAAGATTTCTCAACAACAACTCATGGACTTACACGGTGAGTCCCACTGCTCTTGGTCATTGCAGCTCTCTGAATCACTCAGCTGGAGTGATCCATTACACAGCCCTAAGAGTCAACCTAATGTTCTCCCATGGACTCTCCTTCCCGGCTGCCTGCCTGCCTCTCTCTCTCTCTCTCTCTGTCTGTCTGTCTTGCACCAGCTCTCTCCACCTCCTACCTTCTCTCCTGTTACTTATCCTCTGTCTTTCTTCTCTTCACAGCTTTCCTTTTTCTCATTGTTTTTTCTCTGCTTATCCCATGTAGGCTCCTCTTTATACTGCCTGTTTGATTGGGAGCAGGTGTGAGGAGCTGTTCCCTCTGTGGCACCATTGAAGTGGTGGACTGATGAACCTGCCTCTACAAGTGTCTGTGGCCCGGCCAGCCAGCTCCTTGATTAAATGTGGAGCAAAATGCATTCCACAAACCTGCACCCAATTGGAGCCTGCACCTTCTTTATTTAGAAACTAACCACCTTTGGTAAGCCCCAGACCCAGACCACTATACCACAGTAGGGTTTTGCCAGACTGTCAATGGCCCAACTCATAGTCATAACTTCAGATTAGATCTAATTATTACTTACGGAATTGAGACTCAAAATTTTACATGTTTAAATTAGATTAAAACAAGGATTGTGCAACATCAAGATTATAACTATGGATCAAAAAACCTGAGTATAATTGTTGAAAACATTTTGGATCATCTAACAACAAATTATAATATGACCTTGAAAGAGGCTTTGAACATAGTAATTCCAATCAAAACAAAAGTGATTCAAGCACATCACCCTGGTTTAATGAGAATACTTGAGCTCTTAAATTAGAATGTTTAAAACTGGAGCAAAGGTGGGAGTTAGTGATGGGCAGAGTGAAGCCTCAGGAAGCATAGAAACATTTGAATCATTTGAGTCGGAAATCGCATCAAAGCTTCGGAGCATTTGACACTCGCCTCTCTAGTGACACCTCTGGCCATTTCATTAACGTTACACAAACTCATGATCCACTTCAATGATGTCTATTAAAATTCTTATTGCTTTTATTTTTTCGCTGCTACAAACCGTCAACGAAGAGAAGGGTTCGTCAGCGGCTTCCAGTGCCTGATGTTTGAAATATATATATATACTAGGGGGCTCCGCTCCCTGCTCGCTTCGCTCGCCAACCCCTGGTGTTGGGAATGACAAAGAGCGTGATGTATGAATGAGATATAGAATAGTGTGACGGTGTAGATGATGCAAATAGAAAGCAAACAATAAAGTGTGTGGCACAGTGTAAAGGTTTATTGGAAAATTTCTTTGCACACGCCGTTTAAGTGTAAAAGGTAATTCCAGCTCAGAACTTGTAAGCTCAATGAAGATGGTTATTGTTGTGATCAGAGTCAAGTTTGTCAGAGCTTAGAAAGAGTTGTGTCTCTCCAGGAAGTAATGCAATGACTTGGGTATTTATGTTTTCCACATTAATATTTTTTGGACATAATATAGTGTGTTGTGTTAAAAGGGGCATTTGGTCTAATGAGATTGCTGTTCCAAATCTGTCTGTAACTAAGTCGGCGCAGATAAAGGCTTGAGGAATTGTAATAATATCTGGCTGAAGTCCATCTGTATTGGTGAGTGTACCATCTCCCAGTTGTAATAAGCAATTGTTATGATCTGGTTCTGGACATCGTATCTTTTTTACTAACTGTATCTTTTGAAAGCAATGCCAATTGTCTGCGTATTTTAAGGTGCACTGAACAATAGCTGAGCGCATGGCATGTGGAAGAATAGCTAAGCACTGTCTAAAATCTCCTCCTAATAAAAGTACCTTTCCTCCAAATCGAATATTATTATTCATAAACGTTTGTAGAAGTTTATGAATGAGTAAGTGACTGGATGCCATTGTACATTCATCAATAATTAACATTTTTGCAAGACGGATGTCACGTGCAGTGCCACCGTTAATGTTCATAGTGGATACCGATTTGTAGGATCTAATGCAGTTGATAAAGATTTCACTTTCAGGTACATCGTTAGTTAGAAGCTTTTGTAGATATTCAGTATATGAATGTAAGAAGGCAGTCTAATTTGACCCTTTTGACAACAACGTGTAAATGTATTACTTGTATTGCCAGTTGTTTCTTCAGGGAAGTGAACTGAATGACAATGATTGCAAATGACATTCATTAATCCGAATGAATTTTCCTGGTGTATGTTTTGCTTGTGCCGTTTGAGAGGCGCGTTGTTGCATGTGTAGTATTTGGGACGTGTTGTTTTGGAGCTGTAATCGATTTGCCTGTGCTGTGTGAGAAGCCCGTTGTAGCCTTCCTTGCCATTAACGTATGTCTGAGACGGGAGGTGTTTCGTTTTGAATCCGTGCCTGTTGCGATGCAGCACTTTGATTGATAGATTGCGTCATGTGGATCTAGGATGTAGATTTGTGCATATTTGCGTTGTTGATTTGTTTCAGGGTGCACTGTTCCAATGCGATGCAGTATTTGTGCACATATGGGAAAGCAGTATGGGCCATTGCCTTTTGGTGGCCTGATATTTACTGCGGTAGATGCAAAAGCAAATGAACTATTGTAGGATCTAATGCAGTTCATAAAATTTTTACTTTTAGGTACATCGTTAGTTGAGCTTTGCGTTTTTGGAGCCGAGACATTTTTTCTTTTAGAAATATGGATAAGTAATAAGGAGTATTGCACTCACTGTTAATATGGAGCCTTTTCTGCGGTTGAACGGTTAATAGTGCCTTATTGTAATGAGATCCACCTATGCTGCATAGTGTGAATTGTGTTTAGTCCCGTTATCCGAGCGGTATCGTTTTGTACCTGTGATCGTGAATTCATGACTTGTTTGTTCTTGAGCGTGAGAAATATGGATAAGTAATAAGGAGGATCGCACTCACTGTTAATATGGAGCCTTTTCTGCGGTTGAACGGTTAATAGTGCCTCATTGTAATGAGATCTACCTATGCTGCATATTGTGAACGTGTTGAGATGACGTATGTTTAATACGGACGGCTCATTTAGAAATGTGGCTTTGTGTGTCATTTGTTATTTATGTTACTGTGGTCGTGGGTCTGAATCGTCGTTTTTGTGTACGTTTCGTGTGCTATGTCCGTAGTCTGTCCCGTTTCGTGTCCAATGGGCTTTGTGTGGTGCTCGCGGCTTCTTTTTTTTTGTGTGCTTGTGGCTTGTTGAATCCTCCTCTTTGTGTGTGTCCCGTCCGTTGCTTGTGTGTGTGTGTGTGGGGGGGGGGGGGGGGGGGGGGTTCTGCTCGTGCGGCGCTGTGTGCGTCACCTGCGTTTGACTCCTTTTCTCTGTGGTCTTGTCCGCCTCTCGTGGCGCCTCATTTCTTGGGGCGCCTGCGCAGTGCGTCTTTTTGCGGCTATGGCCCATGGCCGGATGTCCCTGCGTCCATCCGGTTTAGCATTCTCGGTTAGTAATATGGATAACTAATGCCGACAGGCAGAATGTACTATACGATAGTAAGAGTTTAATAAAATAAGACGCCTCACTCCTGGAGCCCCGGCTCTTTCAATGAATATTCACTTTTAAACTGTATCATTATTATTACTCCTGTTATTAGTATTATAATTAACAAACATCTTTTCTTCCCGATGTTTGGGGTTCCACGGCCCTAATGTAGTTAAAAAAATTAAAAACATAAATTGAAAATGAGCCTTGTTATTTATCTTTAAATGTTTTCTTTGTTTTGAATTATTTAAAACTGAGTACAGTAATCCCTCGCTACTTCGCGGTTCACTTTTCGCGGATTCACGACTTCGCGGATTTTATATGTAAGCATATCTAAATATATAACGCGGATTTTTACTTCTGGTACTTGCTTCCTCAGTTGGTTTGCCCAATTGATTTCATACAAGAGATGCTATTGGCGGATAGCTGAGAAGCTACCCAATTAGAGCACGCAGTTAAGTTCCTGTGTGCTGCTGATTGGCTCAGCGACGGAGTGTTGCATTAACCAGGAAGTCTCATCTCACTCATTCAGCATTAACGTGCTATTGCTTCAGGGGCCGTGTCCAAGCGCCAACAGATGCAAATGATTGCAGAAAAGGTAAACGTTTTGAATATGTTGAAGGAAAAGAACAGCTACACCGCTGCAGACACCATTACAGCATAAATGAGTCCACGATTCTTTTTATTTAAAAAGGAGGAAAAGCATATAAGATCTACAGCCGCAATGTCCTTTAACCAGGGCGCAAAACGAGTTGCAAGTGGACGTTATAAGGCAGTAGTCTGGATGGAATCTGCTTTAGGAATCTTTGCAACAAGGTCGACGACGTCATGACCGCCTACAAGCTGCTACGTGTACTTCGCTATACAGTAAGTGTAAACTTATCTACCGATTTCATATTGCTTAGCAGTTGTCCCTGTTATTAATAGAGTAAAGGGTGGGTTGTTAACAATACAGGGAGGGTTTAAAAACGTCCAAATACACGTTACATAATTAAATAAATATGGTGTCCCTACTTCGTGGAAATTCAGTTATCGCGGTCGGCCTTGGAACCTATCTCCCGCGATAAGTGAGGGATTACTGTAGACGGAAAATAAAGGTTTATCACTGTACTTTGCCATAATATAGGTAAGCACATTTGAAAAAGAAAAGGTGAAATCCTTAAATCAACAGATGTTATTATTCAATCAAGTATTGAGGTAGTTCATTTATTAATACTTTGCAATATTTTGTGGAGCACAAAAGTAACGAGTTCGCTACAAAGAAAAGACGCTGTCAGTGGCTCAACTGACTAAGGTGGTTGCTTGTCAAATTCTGAGCGTAGTGCAAGCCCAAGTTTGATCCGAATTAAAGAGTCAATTATAATAATAAAAAAGCGATCAGGAGTGAAATCTTTATAACCAATTTGAACTAAATAATTTTGAGAGACACTGTGGAAGGTTCGCATAAGAGATCTGTTCAGGAATCATCCCCACTTAGAATCACCATCAATATGCGATGACTAATTGCAGAAGGCAGCTCACGTATTTACATTAATCCATCTTCTATTTATTGCCATTTGATATCCATGAATCCCGTCATTGAATAAGATGATAACAAACAAACTGTGGTAGATCAGGTTGAATTTGCACTACTGCACCAAACATTCAAAAGTGTCAATCCGGAGCACATCACAGAGGCTGAGAGACACGGTGCAGATCAGTCACTGGCACACAGACACACACGGAACACTCCAAGGTGAGCAGTGCATGTATCAAGTGATCCACCATACTGTGTGTGTATAGTGTAATGTGAATAGAAATATGTGCTGCACAACTAGTTATGATTGTCTTTCAAACAGAAAAAGCAGCCAATGTAGACGCCTTTGTAGTAAAAAGAGAACCCGGTGATTTTTATGGTGGTCGGCATTAAAGATCCTCGAGTGCTGAGGCAATAAAAAGCAGCAGGATAAACACATGTGGGCCTGCTGCCGATAAAGCATTTGCTATTAAAAGCAGCATCCCTCCCTCTTGAACACATCTTCAAGGTCCGGATAAGCGATCAGTAAAAAGTTGTCTTAGTCACAGCACAGTGCAATAATAAAACATTTCCTTAAACAAATATGATAGTTGTCCAGTCTGTATCATACCTAACCAATCTTCCAGCTACAGAGGCGCAATCCCAGTCACTAACATATTTACCGTGTAGCAACACACACACACACACTCACTCAAAGTAAGAACACATTGCACCTGATTCATTTAATATTTAAAACAAGGACAGTTGAAATCGTCGCTCAAATGATTTGTTTTGTTATAAATATGAAAGGATGCACACACACATACTGTATATATATAAAAACACATGTTTAATATATCTTTACTAGGGGTGTGTGCAACTTGGCCGCCTATGGCAATCCAAACCCAATTTTCTGGTTAATGAAAAAAAAAAAAAAAGAAAAACGGACTCTTTTGGGTAACAATTCACAGTGGGTGGATGTGGGGCCTGAACCCACGCATGCCTTATTAAGGGGCAGCAACGCTACCGCTGCACCACTACTGTTTTCAGCAGAGTGGATGTATATAATGTATGTTTTTTTATGTATGTATATAATGAAGACGAAAACAATTATATATAGATGTATACTATATGACATACGTTGAGCGTTGCATTAAAACGTTACACAAGGTCGAAGAATGGATATTTATGAGAAGAGAGTATTAAAGTAAGAGAGGTGTCGTCAACCGTATTACTAAAGCTCTTCTTTGCAGCATTATGCATTACACAAGTCCGCATTTGTATGATGTATAATTTATAGTTTTATTTCTTGCCACTAAGTATTATTGGACACAATCATTTAAAATGTATTGGTCATCCATCCATCCATCCATTGTCTCCCGCTTATCCGAGGTCGGGTCGCGGGGGCAGCAGCTTGAGCAGAGATGCCCAGACTTCCCTCTCCCCGGCCACTTCTTCTAGCTCTTCCGGGAGAATCCCAAGGCATTCCCAGGCCAGTCGAGAGACATAGTCCCTCCAACGTGTCCTGGGTCTTCCCCGGGGCCTCCTCCCGGTTAGACGTGCCCGGAACACCTCACCAGGGAGGTATCCAGGAGGCATCCTGATCAGATGCCCAAGCCACCTCATCTGACTCCTCTCGATGCGGAGGAGCAGCGGCTCTACTCTGAGCCCCTCCCGGATGACTGAGCTTCTCACCCTATCTTTAAGGGAAAGCCCAGACACCCTGCGGAGGAAACTCATTTCAGCCGCTTGCATTCGCGATCTCGTTCTTTCGGTCACTACCCATAGTTCATGACCATAGGTGAGGGTAGGAACATAGATCAACTGGTAAATTGAGAGCTTCGCCTTGCGGCTCAGCTCCTTTTTCACCACGACAGACCGATGCAGCGCCCGCATTACTGCGGATGCCACACTGATCCGCCTGTCGATCTCACACTCCATTCTTCCCTCACTCATGAACAAGACCCCGAGATACTTGAACTCCTCCACTTGGGGCAGGATCTCGCTACCAACCCTGAGAGGGCACTCCACCCTTTTACGGCTGAGGACCATGGTCTTGGATTTGGAGGTGCTGATTCTCATCCCAGCCGCTTCACTCTCGGCTGCGAACCGATCCAGAGAGATCTGAAGATCACGGCCTGATGAAGCAAACAGGACAACATCATCTGCAAAAAGCAGTGACCCAATCCTGAGCCCACCAAACCGGACCCCCTCAACGCCCTGGCTGCGCCTAGAAATTCTGTCCATAAAAGTTATGAACAGAATTGGTGACAAAGGACAGCCCTGGCGGAGTCCAACTCTCACTGGAAACGGGTTCAACTTACTGCCGGCAATGCGGACCAAGCTCTGGCACCGATCGTACAGGGACCGAACAGCCCTTATCAGGGGGGCCGGTACCCCATACTCTCGGAGTACCCCCCACAGGATTCCCCGAGGAACACGGTCGAATGCCTTTTCCAAGTCCACAAAACACATGTAGACTGGTTGGGCAAACTCCCATGCACCCTCCAGGACCCTGCTAAGGGTATAGAGCTGGTCCACAGTTCCGCGACCAGGACGAAAACCACACTGTTCCTCCTGAATCCGAGGCTCGACTATCCGACGGACCCTCCTCTCCAGGACCCCTGAATAGACTTTTCCAGGGAGGCTGAGGAGTGTGATCCCTCTGTAGTTGGAACACACCCTCCGATCCCCTTTCTTAAAGAGGGGGACCACCACCCCGGTCTGCCAATCCAGAGGCACTGTCCCTGATGTCCATGCGATGTTGCAGAGGCGTGTCAACCAAGACAGTCCTACAACATCCAGAGCCTTGAGGAACTCCGGGCGTATCTCATCCACCCCCGGGGCCCTGCCACCAAGGAGTTTTTTGACCACCTCGGTGACCTCAGTCCCAGAGATGGGGGAGCCCACCTCTGAGTCCCCAGGCTCTGCTTCCTCATTGGAAGGCATGTTAATGGGATTGAGGAGGTCTTCGAAGTAGTCCCCCCACTGACCCACAACGTCCCGAGTCGAGGTCAGCAGCACACCATCCCCACCATATACAGTGTTGACACTGCACTGCTTCCCCTTCCTGAGACGCCGGATGGTGGACCAGAATCTCCTCGAAGCCGTCCGAAAGTCGTTCTCCATGGCCTCCCTAAACTCCTCCCACGCCCGAGTTTTTGCCTCAGCAACCACCGAAGCCGCATTCCGCTTGGCCTGCCGGTACCTATCAGCTGCCTCCAGGGTCCCACAGGACAAAAGGGTCCTGTAGGACTCCTTCTTCAGCTTGACGGCATCCTTCACCGCCAGTGTCCACCAACGGGTTCGGGGATTGCCGCCACGACAGGCACCTTACAGCCACAGCTCCGGTCAGCTGCCTCAACAATAGAGGCACGGAACATGGCCCATTCGGACTCAATGTCCCCCACCTCCCTCGGGATGTGGTCGAAGTTCTGCCGGAGGTGGGAGTTGAAGCTACTTCTGACAGGGGGCTCTGCCAGACGTTCCCAGCAGACCCTCACAACACGTTTGGGCCTACCACGCCTGACCGGCATCCTCCCCCACCATCGAAGCCAACTCACCACCAGGTGGTGATCAGTTGACAGCTCCGCCACTCTCTTCACCCGAGTGTCCAAGACATGTGGCCGCAAGTCCGACGACACGACCACAAAGTCGATCATCGAACTGAGGCCTAGGGTGTCCTGGTGCCAAGTGCACATATGAACACCCCTATGCTTGAACATGGTGTTCGTTATGGACAATCCATGATGAGCACAGAAGTCCAATAACAAAACACCGCTCGGGTTCAGATCAGGGGGGCCATTCCTCCCAATCACGCCCTTCCAGGTCTCACTGTCATTGCCCACGTGAGCATTGAAGTCTCCCAGCAGAACAAGGGAGTCCCCAGAAGGTATGCTCTCTAGCACCCCCTCCAGGGACTCCAAAAAGGGTGGGTACTCCGAACTGCTGTTCGGTGCATACGCACAAACAACAGTTAGGACCCGTTCCCCCACCCGAAGGCGAAGGGAGGCTACCCTCTCGTCCACTGGAGTAAACCCCAATGTACAGGCTCCAAGTCGAGGGGCAATAAGTATACCCACACCCGCTCGGCGCCTCTCACCGGGGGCAACTCCAGAGTGGTACAGAGTCCAGCCCCTCTCAAGGAGATTGGTTCCAGAGTCCAAGCTGTGCGTCGAGGTGAGTCTGACTATATCTAGCCGGAACCTCTCAACTTCGCACACAAGCTCAGGCTCCTTCCCCTTCAGAGAGGTGACATTCCACGTCCCAAGAGCCAGCTTCTGTAGCCGAGGATCGGACCGCCAAGGTCCCCGCCTTCGGCCACCACCCAACTCACACTGCACCCGACCTCCTTGGCCCCTCCCATAGGTGGTGAGCCCATGGGAAGGGGGACCCACGTTGCCTCTTCGGGCTGTGCCCGGCCAAGCCCCATGGGTGCAGGCCCGGCCACCAGGCGCTCGCCATCGAGCCCCACCTCCAGGCCAGGCTCCAGAGTGGGGCCCCGGTGACAAACGTCCGGGCAAGGGAAAACGCCGTCCAAAATTGTTTTTCATCATAGGAGGTTTGTTTAACCGCTCTTTGTCTCATCCCTCACCTAGGACCAGTTTGCCTTGGGTGGCCCTACCAGGGGCATAAAGCCCCGGACAACAGAGCTCCTAGGATCATTGAGACACGCAAACCTCTCCACCACGATAAGGTGGCAGTTAAAGGAGGATGTATTGGTCATCCATATATTCATTTTGCCTGGCAATTCTGTAGAGTTTTTGAACTTTACTGATGCCATATGTACTTCTAACAGGAACTCAATGAATAATGATGTGAAGCACTAAGCAGACATGCGCACTGTGATTGTATTGTGACGCGCAGTTCGAAGCACTGTGTGGTGTGCCTGGTTAAGGCACTGTTAAGGTAGTTGAAGCGCTGTGCAGACATGAGCAGTTAAAGGAGGCTTTGTGAAGCCTCAACACACTCGAAGGCATTGTGCTCTATATTTTTGAGAGTCTATCTGACACTTAACTCTCTAGTTATATTTTGTAATTTGTATTGACACTACACACTTCAGTTGATATAGTTAAGTGACGGCCTAAAACGAAAATTCATGCAGTTGCTGAGAATTCATTATTGTTATTGTGGATTGCTGTGATTTCCTTTGTCTGATACATAGTGTCAAAGATGTATTGTCATATATCAACTTATTGATATTCAACTATATATAAAAAGATTAAGTAAATCGTGCAACCGTTTTATGCAACGCTTAATTTTGTTCAAAACCATACGTCATATAGTATACATCTATAAATATAATTTTTTCGTCTTCATTAGAAGAATACAACAATGATACTCTTGTGTCAATTAAACCAATTTAATGTGCATATGTCAAACAAAATATACGGTCTACATCTAGTGCACTAAGAACAGTAGTAGTTGTTCAGCATTAGCGTCAACACACCTTGCACATGCAGCAGGGCCAACAGTTTTTTACGCTTTGAGCCAAAGAAGTTCAGCAGGCAAGTGACGCTTTGAAAGCTCGACACGGTGTCGACATGCCAGCATCCAGCAGCCCATCACTAGTGGGAGTAGCTGTAGGATTTCCACCCAGGGAAAGTCAATATAAATGTAGGAACAGAATGAATATTAAGTTGGTTAATTAATCATAAGTCTTAACCAAATACTTATTTACCTTTCTCTGTTGTAGGAAGCGCTTATCTGGCCTTTAGACTTGCAGTACATAGGTAAAGGAAACTGAGGAACACTCATTATAAGGGATAGAATAATACAATTTATTATAAAATACAAGGACTAAGTATGATAAATGAATACACAGAGTTTATTCTTGTGTTATTATTTATATGTTACACACAGCCTGTATCTTAATATGTTGAGGGACACTGTTTTACCACAATTACAGAGACAGCATGATAATGGTGACTTGTTCTTTCAACAAGATGAAGCTCCTCTACACTATGCTGGAACAATGCTGAGTTTCTTGATAGATAGATAGATAGATAGATAGATAGATAGATAGATAGATAGATAGATAGATAGATAGATAGATAGATAGATAGATAGATAGATAGATAGATAGATACTTTATTAATCCCAATGGGAAATTCACATTCTTCAGCAGCAGCATACTGATACAATAAATAATATTAAATTAAAGAATGATAATAATACAGGTGAAAAAAACAGACAATAACTATGTATAATGTTAAATATTAACGTTTACCCCCCCTGGTGGAATTAAAGAGTCGCATAGTTTGGGGGAGGAACGATCTCCTCAATCTGTCTGTGGAGCAGGACAGTGACAGCAGTCTGTCACTGAAGCTGCTCTTCTGTCTGGAGATGACATTATTTAGTGGATGCAGTGGATTCTCCATAATTGATAGGAGCCTGCTGAGCGCCCTTCGCTCTGCCACAGATGTTAAACTGTCCAGCTCCATGCCAACAATAGAGCCTGCCTTCCTCACCAGTTTGTCC
This sequence comes from Erpetoichthys calabaricus, assembly GCF_900747795.2. NCBI lineage: Eukaryota > Metazoa > Chordata > Cladistia > Polypteriformes > Polypteridae > Erpetoichthys > Erpetoichthys calabaricus. The sequence continues at coordinate 156,433,192 of NC_041397.2, read as the reverse complement.
AGGCGTGAGGCGTCTTTCCTCTTAATGCTGCCTCCCCAGCACACTGATGAACAACTACCCAACAGGTGGATAGGTTGCCAAGGGCTAGTGGAATGGCCATCACGATCACCAGATCTCACCCCATTTGGTCTTCTGCTTTGGGTGTTTCACAATAACCATGTACTGTGGATGACATGATTCGCTACATAAGAGAAGCATGTCAAGAAATTGATGACAATAAAGAACTCAGTGCCAAAGTGTAATTGAGTGTAATAAGCAGACTACAAGAATGAGTAAATAATGAAGGCCAGCAATTTGAACACTTACGAGATTGTACCCAAGTGCACTGTGCCATTGTGACATTCTTTTGAGTTAATGAAGCTACTGTAATAATCAAAACCTGCATGTCTTTTTACATACAAGCAACTGTAAACCTACTTTTGCTCACCCCTGTATATAGTGGCATGTTAAACTGGATGCTGACAGACAAACATATAACATAGAGAGGCAGGCTGTTTACTGGCTATTTAGAGTTCTGGATTATCTTGGCAGAGATAAATAGTTTTATGATACCAAGTTTTTATTGGTGATACGCAAAATTATGTGGAGTATTGCTGTGTCATGTGCAGCTTCATGGAGAAAAGCATCAGTCCTTCTGGCACAAAACTGTAGATGCTAAATATCCTTTCTTGATGTAATGGCTGTGCCTCCACACACAGGGCTCAGTGCTTAGTTTGGCAGACTGGATATCAGCTCTCAGGCTCACAAAGAGAGCAGATTGTCAACTTCTTATAGCTTGGTTCAAGAGCAGTTTTCAGTCATTTCAGTTTCCACCCTCCCCAAGGGAATCTCCAGGGAGTTCAGTGAGAGTCTAGGGAATATCCCAAAGAGTTTCACTTAACTTGCCTTTATCAACCAAACCTGTACAGTACAAGTAGTTTGTAAAGAAATTGGACTTTAATCCTGATTGGATTAAAGTCACTTTCAGGTACACAATCAGTGTCTTCCAATAGGGAAGTTATTCTGTTCATCTTAGTTGTCATTCCTTGAATTATAGGCCTTTGTCCTGCCTGGAGTCTATTGTCGGGCTCTTTTGCTGAAGAGAGAGCCTTGGCAAAGATGTCAGGGCACCTCTGATTTATAACTGTTATTAGATGAATCACAGGCAGATCCTAGTACAAACAGTTCAGTCACTTTCTGTAATGTAGCTTGGGAATCTATGCTGGGGGTTTTGTGCAGCTGGAGATCTGTTAAATCTGCTGCCTTTACAGACCTTGTGTGTTCATAAGGCCTACCAGAATTGGCAAAGCCAATGTTGTCCTTTATAACAAAGGTGCAGGTCTTCCAAACTGAATGGACAGAGTGTTAAAAGTATAAAAAAACCTCTCTTTATAGCTTACTTGGACTACTATTCTAAATTAACAGGTAATAGTAATAATCCTCATGAACTGTCTAGAACTGTGGATAATCCAAGAAATGGTAATTCTGAACTACAGTGCAAAATATGTACAGACATTAGCAGTGCAGGCTTTTTGAACTTCTTAAATGAGAAAATTAACAATATAAGATCATAGATTTCAGCATCATAAGAAGAGATTAGCAAGTGCTGTCTCGTCTTAAGCACAGTACTAATTTTAATATGGTAACAAAAAAGGAACTAAAATAAACCTACTACTTGTTCTTTAGACCCAGTCCAAACTAAACTTGTAAAAAGCTCAACAGGTGTTCTGGCAGCACCCATCCTTGGCATTTTCAATTGTTCAATAATGAACAATGCAGTTCCTGATGAACTAAGTGTCATTTATCAGACCATTACTTAAAAAAAGCCTGAGAGCTATAGACACCTAACAATTACCCTCTCTCTAAAATAATTATGTAGCTGCGTTTATCTCAGATTACCAAAGTTCTGCTGCTTTTAGTTTGCTTCATAGGACAGAACTAGCAATTCACACAAAAACAGAGAAAAATTGATATTAAAGAAAAGTTCTTGTTTAAAGAAAGTTCTGTTTAAGGCTTACCTATCATGTTTCATGTTTCTCTAAGTTTGGTCATACAGTTGTACTTTCAAATGTTCATATCAAAACGGTCAGAAAACTGTATGCCAATTTGCTATTTGTAAACTTATCTCCCAGTCCATGGTAGCAATAAAACTGTGACTACTAATAATGACAACAGTAACTGGCTTCATTAACACTCTGTATGCAGATGTAGCTAAGAAAGTTCTATTCCATATAAGCGTACAGGGCTTAAAAAAATTATACCATATTATAAGTCACTTTAAGAAACTGATATTCTGTTATTGAAATTAAGCAATTTTAACATTAACAGTAAACATTCCAAGATTGGCAACTACTTTTTCATGTTGTAAGAGCCTATCAGATTCAGTCTCATCACAGACATCAGAGAGAAATTAAAGTCTGGCTTCTGCACTGGTCACTAACATGTATTGTAAAGAACACTGATATTCTCTGATGAAGGAAATCCTATAGTAATTATGCTGTGAGATTTGAATACAGCATTTGATAGCATTGGCTATTCTTATTTTTGGAAAACTAGGGGGCTCTGTCCCCTGTTCACTTTGCTCGCCAACCCCCGTGCGGGCGCTACTTGCTAGCCACTTTGCATCTCTGCCGCTCGAGTATGGGTAAACAGACGTACAATTTAAACAGATTGTTATTTTCATGGGAGCTGTTACATATGCATAACAGAACTTACTATTTTACATTACAGTTTGTAATTAACCATAGTTAAAAATAGTAAATTGAAATAAAATTCTGTTTCATGTTGCGTTAGAGGTATTCATTGAGTTATACGTTTTCGTTCTGTTTGGGTTTGAAATTAACACGCAAATTGCGATTGTTGAGAACATGAATAGATTATTGTAGATTCAGATATTTTACCTGTAGTGTTTGTGGATTTCACTTTCACCAAACAACAAATCTTTTAATTCTCGCAGATACTCCTCTTCATTGGGAAGAAACACTACTTTTCCCTGAAGGCAATACAAATTAGACAATCTACAAGTCTGCGACTTAAACTTTAAAGCCGAACAATATCTACATACTTCTGTCATATAACCTATATCCATATATCCGATCTCTTTTCGCTATTCTGCTATTTCACTGAGTAATAATTTCCATGTTAGCATTAATGTGATCTTTACTATCAGTTTTTTGAAACTTTTGAATTTAAGTACTTTCATAATCTCTAACCTGCTCTGAATGTGTATCGTGCCAACATTTTTTAACCTCTTTACAACGTTCTACTTTGTCTTCTACTCTTTGTCTTTTATTTCCAACCCCGCTTGGACTTGCAAGGTTTTCAATTCCACTTGGTCTGAGCTGATTATTACTTTAATTATTTTCCGAATTTGCACTTAGATTATTATTGTTCTTTTTTGAATTCTTTCCTCTCCAATGCTTTTGGGCCTCTTTTTGATGCGCTGCCCTTTCTTCTTTGCTTAGTCGTTGATGTGTCATCTAGAACATATACCCTGTAAAATTATTGTCCAGAAAAGGACTACATCAAAAGACACAAATAGATTGTATGTCTAAAAATAGTGTATCTTAGTGTCTTTAAAGGATGAAACTGAGGACTTTTCATAAATGACTTTAAATGAGAAAAATGTAAAAATGTATAAGAGCTGGGAGGGCAGGAACTGTGTCTGACAAAAGCATTCACATGAATGAGAGTTGAGTGGACTGTAGGCGTGTTTGAAAATGGGTGAGAGGAGGGTGGGACTTGACAAAATCTCTTGGCAAAAAGTCTTGTCTCAAGATTTCCTTTTATAATAGAGAGATTTGGACTAACAGGCACTGTGTTTGCCTTGATTAGTTCTTACTAGTATCTTATAGAAGTATCTATCTGTACAGAAATGTACTGACAGTGCTCCATCATTATACACCATTAAATATGGTGTCCTGCAGTTCTCAGAACTGGGAGCTTTTCTGTTTTAATTTTACATGCTTCCGCTGGGAACTACGATTAGAAAACATAACATTAATTTTCACTCATATTCAGATAACACCCAGTCGTACCTTTCATTTAGACCAAATGATGGTTCTCCTTAATTCTGTCAGTGAGTTCAAGGAGTGGATGGATGAGAACTATTTGTTTCTCTGAATAAAGAAAAAACAAAAACGTTATCTATTGGAGGGAACGGTGCTGACCAAAACAACATTCTGTCACACTTTATCTCAGCTGGAATCACCAAACATATGTCATTCAAAACATACAGTACAAAACTATCCAAAACATTTTTTTTTTTTTAATTCTACTCATGGCGTTATGCATGAGGCCCCAGGACTGTGACTTTGTTTTCGACTTTCTCTTTTACAATTGTAATCTCCTCTCTTATTAACTGGCAACAAGTTCAAGTTGTTCATCAATTAATTATTGGACAGATATTATCAGTTTTTCATTTATGTTTAATCAGTCTTTACTATATTTTCCTTGTGTTTTAACAAATCTGTATTTTTAATGTGTACAAGTTCTGTATTTAGTAATTAGTATAATCTATACGTGTATTTTAAATGAGAATTGTTCACAGCGCTCTGCACCTTACAAACATATACTGTATATTATATATATAATAGGGGGCTTCGCTCGCCAACCCCTGGTCTTGGGTAACCCGAAATACATTTGAAAGAGATTACTGTCTGTCTCGGTAATTGTTACATATGTATCATGTCCACTGTCACGATATCTGTAGGTCTATGTAATATATGTAAATGAGAATAGCAGTGTAAGTGTTATGTTATGCAAGTATAGAATGTCTCTGAGTTTGCGCAGATCTATGTATGAGATATATTGGAGTGTAAAGGTGCAGATGACGTACATAGGATATCTTTATACACAACATTTGTAGTAAAGATGGCGTGTCGTCCTTGAATGAGTATTCCTTGGTATGGAGTTATTATAATCTTAAAATCACTTATTTACGTTAGTTGAGCTCTTTCGTTTCTGAGCCGTGGCTCCTTCGCTTGCGGTGTATAGGCGCATGTGCCCTCCGTACTATCTTGGGTGTGACTATGCTGTGTTTTGTGGACGTTTGGGGACTCCGTACTTTCTCTGGTTTGACTGTGGGACGGGACGCCGAAGCCTCTTCTGTTTGTGTTTACCGTGAGTACATATAGTATTGTATTACTGTAATGTGATTCACATATGCTGTGGAGTCCGGATCTTTGGGGCTTCTGTACTATCTCGGGTTATTGCTTGCGGTGCTTTAGAAGCATGTTGTAGACGCCTGCACCTTCCGTACTATGTCGGGTTTGACCATGCTGTGTAGTGTGGACATGTAGGGTTCTGTACTCTCTTTTTGTATCTCCGTCAGTCGAGCTCTTTCTTTTTGGAGCTGTACCTGCTTTGCTTGCGGCATTTGAGACGCGCGTTGTAGGCGCTTGCGTTCATTGATTTTATCCAGGTAGCTCCGTTAGTCGAGCTGTACCGTTTTGGAGCCATGACCGTGTCTCCGTTAGTTATACGTTGTTTACCGTTAGTAATATGGATATTTGCACTTACTGTTAATACGGAGTGTTTTCTGTGGTTGTACTGTTAGTAATGCATCACTGTAATGTGATTCACATATGCTGTGTAGTTTGGACGGGTGAGGATGCCGTATGTTTAATACGGAGCGTTCGTTTATTCTTATTACCCATCTGGTGTTGAGCCTGTGTTTTCAGTGGTTGAACTGTTAATATTGTATTACTGTAATGTGATTCACATATGTTGTGGAGTCCGGATATTTGGGGCTTTTGTACCATCTCGGGTTTTTGCTTGCGGTGTTTTAGACGCGCGTGGACCATACTGTAATGTGCTTAATATTGTATTACTGTAATGTGATTCACATATGTTGTGGAGTCCAGATCTGTGGGGTTTCTGTACTATCTCGTGTTTATGCTTGCGGTGTGTTAGAAGCGCGTGGACCATGCTGTGTAGTGTGGACATTTAGTTCAGAAGCGTGTTGTAGGCGCCTGCGCCTTTCATACTTTCCCGCGCCTTCCGTACTATCTTTGTGGACCTGTGGGGCCTCCGTAGCCTCTTCCGTTTGACTCTGGGGTGCAGCGCAGAATCCTCTTTTTTGTGTGGCTGTGTTGTTAGTCGTTAGCTATGGGCGCGTTGTTGCTTCATTTCTTATTTACGTTAGTTGAGCTCTTTCGTTTTTGAGCCGTGACTCCTTCGTTCGCGGTGGATCAGACTTCGCTTGCGGTTTATGAGACGCGCGCTGTAGGCGCCTGCGCACTATGTCTCCTGCGTCCATCGCCGTGTACCTGGGTCCGTGCCTTCCGGTTTACCATTCACAGTTAGTAATATGGATATATACAGTCATATGAAAAAGTTTGGGAACCCCTCTTAATTCTTTGGATTTTTGTTCATCATTGGCTGAGCAACTTCCTTTTAATATATGACATGCCTTATAGAAACAGTAATATTTCAGCAGTTTATTGGATTAACAGAAAATATGCATCATAACAAAATTAGACAGGTGCATACATTTGAGCACCCCAACAGAAATATTACATCAATACTTATTTGAGCCTCCTTTTGCAAATATAACAGCCTCTAGATGCCTCCTATAGCCTTTGATGATTGTCTGGATTCTGGATGGAGGTATTTCTGTCCATTCTTCTATACAAAATCTCACCAGTTCAGTTAAATTTGATGGCTGCCAAGCATGGACAGCCTGCTTCAAATCATCCCATAGATTTTTGATGATATTCAAGTCAGGGGACTGTGACAGCCATTCTAGAACATTGAACTTCTCCCTCTGCATGAATGCCTTTGTAGATTTCAAACTGTGTTTTGGGTCATTGTCTTGTTGGAATATCCAACTCCTGCGTAACTTCAACTTTGTGACTGATGCTTGAACATTATCCTGAAGAATTTGTTGATATTGGATTGAATTCATCCGATCCTCAACTTTAACAAGGGCCCCAGTTCCTGAACTAGCCACACAGCATGATGGAATCTCTACCAAATTTGACAGTAGGTAGCAGGTGTTTTTCTTGGAATGCGGTTCTACTTCTGCCAAGCAAAGCGCTTTTTGTTATGACCAAATAATTCAATTTTTGTCTCATCAGTCCAAAGCACTTTGTCCAAAAATAAATCTGGCTCGTCTAAATGAGCATTTGCATACAACAAGCGACTCTGTTTATGGAATGACTGCAGAAAGGGCTTCTTTCTCATCACCCTGCCATACAGATGTTCTTTGTGCAAATTGCGCTGAATTGTAGAACGATGTACAGATACACCATCTGCAGCAAGATGTTCTTGCAGGTCTTTGGAGGTGATCTGTGGGTTGTCTGTAACCATTCTCATAATCCTACGCATATGCCGCTCCTGTATTTTTCTTGGCCTGCCAGACCTGCTGGGTTTAACAGCAACTGTGCCTGTGGCCTTCCATTTCCTGATTACATTTCTTACAGTTGAAACTGACATTTTAAACCTCTGAGATAGCTTTTTGTAGCCTTCCACTAAACCATGATACTGAACAATCTTTGTTTTCTGATCTTTTGAGAGTTGCTTTGAGGATGTTGTCACTCTTCAGAGGAGAGTCAAAGGGAAGCACAACTTGCAATTGACCACCTTAAATAACTTTTCTCATGATTGGACACACCTGTCTATGAAGTTCAAGGCTTAACGAGCTAATCCAACCAATTTGGTGATGCAAGTGATCAGTATTGAGCAGTTACATGCATTCAAATCTGCAAAATTACAAGGGTACCCAAATTTTTGCACAGCCAGTTTGATTTAATTTCATACAAATAAATACTGCTTCACTAAAAATCTTTGTTCAGAAAAACACTGCAGTACCCGGATGTTCCTAGGAAATGAAAGACATACCACTGTTATCTTTTTTGTTGAAAGTAAATTATTATACAGGCTGAGAGGGGTTCCCAAACTTTTTCATATGACTGTATATATAAAGATTATAGTTGAGTTTTTTTTCCTCTCAACCATATTCAACCATGCACAGTTCTCTCACCTCTCATTTGTATGAATGCTTTTGACAGACACAGTGCCTGCTCTCTCAGCTTATAAATTTTAACGTTTTCTTCACTTTAAGTAACCAATTAAGGAAGACGTATTATGTCCAAATATTATTGAAGAAGTCTTCCACTGCACAAATTAGAAGGAAGGATGCATCCAAGAAAGGTAATGTAGTACATCTTCCGCAGATAACATTAAACAACAAAGGGGATCTTGATATGCCATTCGTATTAAAACGTTAACAGTTTCCCGTTCGATTAGCTTTTGCAAAGACATTTAACAAGTCTCAGAGACAAACATTCGAAAAAGTCATTTTATTTATTAGAGAGAAAGAAACTAAATTCAATCACGGGCAGTTATATGTTGCATTTTCATGATGGGGAAAAATGTCAGTGGCCTCCACCTGTTAAACCATTCCTGTTCAGGGGTCATCTCATTGTTGCCCTTCTACTGCACCTGTTGTTAATTTCATTAACACCAAAGTAGCTGAAACTGATTAACAACCCCCTCTGCTACTTAACTGACCAGATTAATATCCCAGAAGTTTTATTGACTTGATGCTATAGTCTGATAAAAGTGTTCCTTTAATTTTTTTGAGCAGTATACATATATATACAATGGGTACGGAAAGTATTCAGACCCCCTTCAATTTTTCACTCTTTGTTATATTGCAGCCATTTGCTAAAATCATTTAAATTTTTTTTTTTTCCTCATTAATGTACACACAGCACCCCATATTGACAGACAAAAAAAAGAATTTTTGAAATTGTTGCAGATTAAAAAAGAAAAACTGAAATATCACATGGTCCCAAGTATTCAGACCCTTTGCTCAGTATTTAGTAGAAGCACCCTTTTGAGCTAATACAGCCATGAGTCTTCTTGGGAAAGATGCAACAAGTTTTTCACACCTGGATTTGGGGATCCTCTGCCATTCCTCCTTGCAGATCCTTTCCAGTTCTGTCAGGTTGGATGGTAAACGTTGGTGGACAGCCATTTTTAGGTCTCTCCAGAGATGCTCAATTGGGTTTAAGTCAGGGCTCTGGCTGGGCCATTCAAGAACAGTCACAGAGTTGTTGTGAAGCCACTCCTTCGTTATTTTAGCTGTGTGCTTAGGGTCATTGTCTTGTTGGAGGGTAAACCTTCGGCCCAGTCTGAGGTCCTTAGCACTCTGGAGAAGGTTTTTGTCCAGGATATCCCTGTACTTGGCCACATTCATCTTTCCCTCGATTGCAACCAGTCGTCCTGTCCCTGCAGCTGAAAAACACCCCCACAGCATGATGCTGCCACCGCCATGCTTCACTGTGGGGACTGTATTGGACAAGTGATGAGCAGTGCCTGGTTGTCTCCACACATACCGCTTAGAATTAAGGCCAAAAAGTTCTATCTTGGTCTCATCAGACCAGAGAATCTTATTTCTCACCATCTCAGAGTCCTTCAGGTGTATTTTAGCAAACTCCATGCGGGCTGTCATGTGTCTTGCACTGAGGAAAGGCTTCCGACAGGCCACTCTGCCATAAAGCCCTGACTGGTGGAGGGCTGCAGTGATGGTTGACTTTCTACAACTTTCTCCCATCTCCTGACTGCATCTCTGGAGCTCAGCCAAAGTGATCTTTGGGTTCTTCTTTACCTCTCTCACCAAGGCTCTTCTCCCCCGGTAGCTCAGCTTGGCCGGACGGCCAGCTCTAGGAAGGGTTCTGGTCGTCCCAAACGTCTTCCATTTAAGGATTATGGAGGCCACTGTGCTCTTGGGAACCTTAAGTGCAGCAGAAATTTTTTTGTAACCTTGGCCAGATCTGTGCCTTGCCACAATTCTGTCTCTGAGCTCTTCAGGCAGTTCCTTTGACCTCATGATTCTCATTTGCTCTGACATGCATTGTGAGCTGTAAGGTCTTATATAGACAGGTGTGTGGCTTTCCTAATCAAGTCCAATCAGTATAATCAAACACAGCTGGACTCAAATGAAGGTGATCTCAAGGATGATCAGAAGAAATGGAAAGCACCTGAGTTAAATATATGAGTGTCACAGCAAAGGGTCTGAATACTTAGGACCATGTGATATTTCAGTTTTTTTTTTTAATAAATCTGCAACAATTTCAAAAATTCTTTTTTTTTGTCTGTCAATATGGGGTGCTGTGTGTACATTAATGAGGAAAAAAATTAATTTAAATGATTTTAGCAAATGGCTGCAATATAACAAAGAGTGAAAAATTGAAGGGAGTCTGAATACTTTCCGTACCCACTGTATATATATATATATATATATATATATATATATATATATACACACACACACACAGTGCATCCGGAAAGTATTCACAGCGCATCACTTTTTCCACATTTTGTTATGTTACAGCCTTATTCCAAAATGGATTAAAATTCATTTTTCTCCTCAGAATTCTACACACAACACCCCATAATGACAACGTGAAAAAAGTTTACTTGAGGTTTTTGCAAATTTATTAAAAATAAAAAAACTGAGAAATCACATGTACATAAGTATTCACAGCCTTTGCTCAATACTTTGTCGATGCACCTTTGGCAGCAATTACAGCCTCAAGGCTTTTTGAATATGATGCCACAAGCTTGGCACACCTATCCTTGGCCAGTTTCGCCCATTCCTCTTTGCAGCACCTCTACATAAAAAAAATGACAAAAAATGAGACCATTTATTCAAATTTGTTTTAGTTTGTTTTCAACTATAATTAATAACTCTGTCTCCTTGCTGTCAGTAGGTTAGTTTTTTTGTGCAAAATAAAAAAATAAAACATTAAACACAGAATGATTTTTTTTTATTCACAACTGTTGCTTGAAAGGCAAAATACAGGGTATATGTTTTTTCATTAGTAAAATATTGTATGGATTTCCATTCTTTTATGTTGCATATTATATCTTAAAATATCTTTGAATAATTAACTTTCCAATCCAAATACAGAATATGAATTCTTTTTCTTTCACAAAGAAAGAAATACCATCAGAAGAAGTTTTCACGGCACAAAGGGCAAGCAGACTTGTTGCTGGAAGTAAACCATTTGTACTACAAAAAAAAGAAAAAGAAACATTTAAATGAGTAATAAAAGGGGCATTTTTGATAAAATAGGAAGCTTAATTTAATGCAATTTGAAAAACAAAGATTTCAGACAACCAAACACAGCCTTAATATTAATATAAGTCATCATCGTAATTTTCTCATCAAGATGAAGCAGATGCACGGTATGAGATAAGAATTTGATGCAGATTGTATTTCAATTCCCTTGTCCTAAGAATATTTAAGACTAGAATCCCTGAAGCCTACAAAAAAAAGTCATAATACTGGGCTACCTTAAATTCCCTCGCACCTCCTCATTAGCGTCTTTTGTTTTGCAAATGTGTCTATCAGCACTGGCAACAAGCAGCCTGCTATCCCATCCCCCACTGATGCAGCTCAAGTCAGAGAAAAAGTTAACCCAGCTCAAGTCTGTTTATCCGGGTGTGAGGTAGATCTGAAATCGTATAGGGTAAATAATATATCGTCATTTGGAACACATGCATTTCATGTGTGTTCGGTGTGTACAACGATCTGGGTAAATGTAGGATGACAGGAAATGCAAGGCTAGAAATCTTTAACACATAACTAATATAGAAACTTTTTGCATGTTATAGTGCTAATGACAAAATGCTGACGTGTGAAGTGTATAATGTGTGAAGACTGAAGTCCAACTATCAAATAAACACTTTCACAAAAGGTATAACAAAGTATAACAAGTGTGAAGTGTATAATGTGTGAAGACTGAAGTCCAACTATCAAATAAACACTTTCACAAAAGGTATAACAAAGTATAACAAAATACGTGAACTTTTATTTAAGAATATATCTGAAGAAAAAGAAATTGGGTTAGGGGATGATACTGACAGATCCGCTTGGCTGGTGCAGAGGTATGAACTGCCGTCTCATAAGAGGTTGTGGGTTCGATTCTGAGTCATTCCTGCATTTACAGTTTTGAATAGTGAGCTGCTCTCATTGATACTATTATAGACTAAAAATATACATTTGATTTGAGTCTGTAACAGCCGGAGTAAATTTATGGTACTGGTAAAGGTTTGTGCTTTTTTTTTTTTTTTTAATTATTCCGTTTTATTCTTTCAGTCATGTTCACACTCCTCCTGTTCTGACACTGTTAGTTTTCAAATAAAGAGGTGGTATAACAGAGGTGAACTCAGATGAGGAGGAGGGTTCTTCACTGGAGAAAGAGAACAGAAGCCCTTCCCCGCAGGAGATGACCAGTCACACATAAGAACAACGTAGCTGCACCAGGCATAAAGGCAAAAGATGGTATTCTCTGGATGCAGTAAGAGGTTGGGTGTCATCCTGCCAGTGAATCTGCTACACACGTCCTTCAACGAAACAGCAGGTCCTACAAAGTTCGCCAAGTAATTGTGCAACATTCTGTTTGTGATTATGCTTTTTGATGATCTTTATATAAAAAAGCATTTATATAAAAGCCACATTGAATGGTGTTTACCTATATTGATTTACTTATCTTCCTACAGAGTAGTCACAAGTAAATACAGAGCTTCCTGTGTTTGATCGACATAGGCATGCTAACAAAGTACATGTGCAATGCCACTTACCCCTAAATAGTGATTATTGTTATTAGAAAAACCTTTGCCAATAAATTAGAACCGCTGAAACCTGTTATTCTGATCACTTAAGCTGTAAAGTTCTGGCATTCCTATAGTTCAGTTCTAGCTTGAAAAATAGCTAAAATGAAACCACTTTCTCAAGAAAAATACTAACCTATTATGTATTTATTTGCAGAATGAAGGTTATTCCATGTGATGGATTGCCAAGAAACCTAAGATTTTATACAAAGGTGTCTAATACTATCTTAAGAGCAAGAGGCAAACCAAGATAGAAAGAGAAGGTGGCAGCCCAGGAGCACAACTGCGTAAGAGAAGTACATCACAGTATGTAGTTTGAAAAACAAATACCATATAGGTCCTCAGTTGGCTTCTTCCTTAAATACACACCACATACCAGTGTCAGCTGCAACTGTGAAAAGACAACTCTGGGATGCTGACTATAATACATGTAAATGTTAAGTATTTATAACAGATATGGTTGAAATAAAACAGTGTAGATCAAACTGTAAAAAATTAACACCAAAAAAAAAAAAGATTGTGCTTGCACACCATCTTCTTACCAAACATGCTGAGTGGAACTTTTTTCTGCATGTCCTGCAAGATTTTTTTGGAAGAGAATAGTTTGATCCATGAATAACAGAGTAACATATCATACAGTCTTCAACTCCCTCAAATCTCTTGTCTACATTGTTTTTCCACAAAGTCAGGCCTTCCATGATACTTCCATTCTGAAAATAAGACAACACCATTTTATGGATTTGTAAAATGTCTTATATCTGGAGCAACTGTATAATTATTTTACAGATTAAAAAAACTAAGCAAATCAAGCTATTGTGTGAAAGCACTTGGTAAAAGATATATGAGGCATACTTTACCATTAAGAGACATATGACAGACATGTTATGCTCACTTCCCAAGAGTTTTCCCAAAACATGATATGTAATAAGTGCCTATGACTCAAAGAAATTAATAACTAATATTTATAGGAGTAGTACTAAGCTAAAACTTCCTGTTTAATAGCAAAGCCAATTCTATCATTATTCTTACAGTAAGAAGTATTATATGACTTACATGAAATTAACGCCAGCATACTGTTTGATCTACTAATAAACAACTTTATAAAAGTTAAATCTTTCTCAAAAACATTTTATACTTGATATTTAAAACAATTCAGTTTTCTTTGTTCTTTTAATTATAAATTTCATACTTAAATAATACTACAGTTTATATTCGTGGTGTTTTAGAAACGAATGTGTCAGCTAAATCAGAGAAGCTCATTCTGTGGTCAATTGCCACTGACAAAGAGTTCTGTTGTGTGAGCTATAGACTGGTATTACCGTAATTGTTGATGTGTGTGTGCTGTAGCGTGCTTGGATCCCTCGTAGTATGTCTTTTATAATATCTATTGTGTTTCCATATGAAATATGGTTCTTGGGTATATTTATACAACAAAATGTACAACTTTTGTTGCCCCTTTAAATGTTATTGATTATTTTTGCCTTCATAAGAGCAAAGCTTAAATGAGGGATTAGGAGCAAAGCAAGCAATATAAAATGTAAAAGCACAAACTGAGTTACTAGAGCCAGAGATAAAACAGGCATCAGCTATGAATTAATACATTTATCTTTGTTTAAATTCATACTCCTAAGAGAAATCAAAAGTTAATAAACCTGGCAAACAGTTATAGGTATTGCAGAGTGTACAAAGTAAGGTAATTTTTGCTTACCCAGGCAGCTTCTGGAAGCTGGCTTTACTATAAAATATGTATTTAAAAACCCTAACCTAGTGGCACATCAAAGGGTTAGTAAGTTAATTAGCTAGCTGACACTTTAGTGAAGAAAAATATATATTATGTAAATTATTTTCTGAGTAACATGTAAGAGAGAACTAAAAGCATAGCTGACTCAAATTAGAAATAAGAAAATTGAATGTGGTGAGGGTTTAAAAACTGCACTTATACCAAATAGCTTAGGCAACAGCTATGTTATCTATATGAGAAGGCATAATATCACCTAAGTAATCATAGCATTAACACTTCCTTGTCAAAGTTATCACCACCAGCAAGGGGTTCCACAATTTATCAAGAACAAAGCAAACCATAAATTATCTTGGGTAGTTCCACGAACCTTAAGGAAAAAAATGTCAGTGGGGAAAAAGGGGATTTTGTCATTTGCTAGTACAACTTAAAAAAACAGCACTCTTGAATACTATTGTAGACAATAGGTGGTACTGTTGCATCTTTCAACCCAACAGACAGACACTCAGGTCACAGGGTAAAAACAGAGAAGTATTTTAATTCTTTTCCTCTCTAAACAGTGCTCTAAGCACCACATCCACCAATAAACACGCAAATAAACACAATAATTACTATTCTCTTCTCCACCACACCTCCCAGCAAGCGTTGTCCACCTCTTCCCGACTCTGGCTCGCGTGCTGGGTTCACAACAGTCCTTTAAATAGTCCTTGACCTGGAAGTGCTTCTGCTCTTCCTTCCATGTGACTTGCCAGCACTTGCGGGTCAGATGGAGGACTTGAATTTTCTTCAGCTCGGAAGTACTTCGGAGCTTCCTTCCTCGTGACTTCCGGGCTATAAGGAAAGCACGACTCCCCCAATCCTTCCACAGCACCCCGTCAGCACCCACGGCACCCAACAGGGCTGAGATAGCAAGCTCCAAGTCCAAGGATGCTCTGAGGGAATCCGGGGCACCACTATACTCCAGGGAAGCTGCCATCTAGTGTCTTGGGGGAGGCAGTGTCCCTTACACTGTATATTTAGGTGGAAACAGCTGCAAGATTTAATTTAAGACTTTTGGAGTGTATTATATAGAAGTATCCCTATATAGATGGCAATGTGCATTAAGCATGAACAAAATATTTAAAAAAGCAAGTTTAGATGGAATGAGTAAAAATGTCAAAATAACAAGAGGGGAATTCTATATTGAATAAAAATTCACTAATAAACAGACTTCAAGAGACAAACACATTACTGAATTGTTCAAATCTGTTATTGAACATAGTTTCACAGCATTTGGATAGAGTGATTCTAAAAAACTGTATTAAATATCAAAGTGGACATTTGCCTACTCCTAAAGAAGGTCAATGGAGGAAACGTCAAGAATAGGGACAGTTACTTTAAATTCAATGCACACTTCATACAATACAGTATGGCATAACTGGCAAAGTTGAGTTTAGTCACTGATATGTCCATTTAGGTATGGATATTGTACAGTGTAGTACTTTTCTGTTACTGCATTATAGTTAGAAATTTGTGTAAGTGCTCTGTGAGGTATGTGATGAAAATATACATTTAAGTATGAACTAAACTTAAAACTTTATATTGACTTGTTCACCTATATATACACAAAGTAATACATGTAATATAGTATATATGTAATACAGTTTGCGTATTTGTAGCCGGAAATCAACAAAGGGAGAAAATGAATCACATATCTTAACACTAGAGTTCCTGAAGCCTACGAAAAAACTTGTAATCCTGGTCCACCTTAAATCCCTTCACACCTCTCCATCAGTGTTTTTTGTTTTGTAAATGCGTCGATAAGCACAAGCAGCCTGCTATCCCATCCCCCACCTTGATGGAGCCCAGCTCACAGGCAAAAAGTTCTCCCAGCTCAAGACAAGGCTCCTTATCTGCATGTGAGATCTGGAGTTGTATAGGGTAAATAATACAGTATATCGTTATTTGGAATACATGCATCTCATGTGTGTTCCGTGTTTACAAAGATCTGGGTAAGTGAAGGATGAAAGGAAATATGAGAAATGCAAGAAATGCTGAACACATACTTAAAGTAGGAACTTTTTCTATATTATACTAATAATGACTGAAGTGTATAATGTGTGAAGACTTTAGTCCGAATATCAAATAAACGTGCACTTTTATTCACGAATATAACCAAAGAAAAAAAAAAAAGCATTTGATTTACATATGGCTATCAAGGAGTTAAAAACTCAAGCTCAAATGTCAATCGACAGGGAGTTTACACATATTCTTGAATAGTGCAGAGGTAAGAAATGCTTCCTTATAACCCGAAGGTCGCAGATTTGAGACCGGGCATTCTGCGTTTTGATTAGTGAGCTGTTATTATTATTTCTACAGTACAATAAAAACACATTTGATTTGAGTCTGTAACACCTGGTGTAAATTTTGACTACTTGTAAAAGTTTGCGCTTGTGCTTTTATTATTCAATTTAATTCTCTCGGTGATGTTCACGTGGTACAACGAACTTGCCTCTCCCTCTCTGAGCTGATGGCATTTATCTCCATTCTTTTCACAAGAGCAGTGCTGTGGCTGCCCCCAAGGCTACAA
Source organism: Erpetoichthys calabaricus (assembly GCF_900747795.2). Lineage (NCBI taxonomy): Eukaryota > Metazoa > Chordata > Cladistia > Polypteriformes > Polypteridae > Erpetoichthys > Erpetoichthys calabaricus. The sequence goes on along the minus strand of NC_041397.2, from coordinate 156,416,279 downwards.
AATTCTAGTGTTAATAGCATAAAGCACCACATCATATGCATGAAACTGGGTGAGTTACAGTTAAACCCCTCTGTCATTGTATAGCTAACAGCATTTCTCTTCAACAGTGCAAGTACAAAATCATTAATGTCTTGTCTGACATTTTTTACTCCTGTCATCGTCTTCATTTATGCTAATCACATAAGTAATCACAGCACACACATTTGCATATGTTGTATGATGGTAAAGGCTAGAGAAGAACCTTAATTCAGCTCAGAAATTCATACAATTTTAAACATTTAAGCAGAGAAGACCTTGTATGCCAATAAATGTCTGAACAAAAAAGCCAAGACTCACTTGAGTTTTGCCACTTAAATATTTCTTACCTGATGTGTGAGGAAGGTGGTAAGTTGAAGCATCCAGTTACGCCACTGCTGAACTGCAACACCCACACGTTTTCCACTTTCAACAGAAATTACCCCAAGAGGGTAATTTGTTGGCAACTTAATAACTAACTCAATAAAGATATCATCAACAGAATATGTGGCAATCACTTCTCTAGTAGTAGGTCGGGCTTTAACCTGAAGAAAACAAGAACAGTTTAGTTCCCATCAGGGATTAAATTCCACAAGGATTCAAAACTAAACTCTTGAGCTGTAAAGCAGCAGTATTAGCCACTGTGCAACCACACTGCCAAGGGGCATGGGAATTGTAATTTAGCCCAGCAGTATTTAAAACTAATTTACAATTGTTAAAAACAGTGTTGATCAGCAAAATTTGCCAAAGCATGTTTCATAATGCTGTATTTGCTGTTGACCTTGTACACCAAATATTTTCCTTGAAATTCACCCTATGGCTGGCTTAGACAAACATTTTCTTCCTAGTGACCCATTATGCTTTGCAAGGCCAGCGTATATATTATAAAGATTTAAACAAGCACATACCACTTAGCCTAACCTAGCTCACCAGTCTCATTCACCCAGTTCCTTCAAAATACTATCAAGTGTTGAAGGTTCCTAAAGTCCAGCTGTCTACAACACTACTTGGTAACTTATTCCATGTGTCTATGATTTTTTGTGTAAAGAAAGACTACCTAATGTTTGTGTGAAATGTATCAGGTCAGTGTCAGGCGGAGAGAAGTGTGTACATTGCAACAGGTACACTTATGGTAAATGTAGGAAGGATGGTCCTTGGGAGTGTGGGAACTGTTAACATTTGAATTTGATGATTGCATATAGTGCGGAACTGACCTCTCTGTACTATTCTTTCCTCTGCATGTCATGGAGTACAAAAGAAACACCATCATGCATTAAAATGAGGAGATTGGGCAAGATCAGAAAAAAAAAAACATGGTCACTGATTACAATCGCAGGAAGGCATGCAAATGAATATGGATAATATTGCATCAGTGCCACAATATTTTCCGAAATGTACTATACAGGTCATCAAATGAGCTATTCCAAATATCATATATACCTATGTCTCTGTTTTTTGTCAGTGCGGCTTTGAAATCATAGACCATAAGGTGCATACTAATTCAGCGTGAGCAGGAACACTCAATAAAACTGAATAAAAAAAATTCAAGTGACGGTGAGAGACAAAGAAGGCAGATTCACCAGCATTTGTGTGTCAGGTTTTACTAGGGGGCTCTGCCCCCTGCTCGCTTCGCTCGCCAACCCCTGGTGTTGTGAAATTACAAAGAGCGTGATGTATGAATGAGATATAGCATAGTGTGAAGGTGTAGATGACGCATATAGGAAGCAAATAAAGTTGTGCATGTCCAAAAATGGGCTCAGAGAGGTAGATGCTAACTTTGTGTATTGTTTGTCCCTGTGATTTGTTGATGGTCATGGCCAAGGTTGGTTTTAATGGGGAACTGTCGCCGTTTAAGAGTAAAAGGTAATTCCAGGTCAGAACTTGTAAGGTTAATTCTAGGAATCAGAACAGTATTGTTAGCATGTGATGTTGTAAGAAGTTTTGTTTCAATAACATTGTGTGGCATGGTGTTGACGACTAAACGTGTAGCATTGCATAAACACTGTTTAGTGTTAAGGTTTCTTAATAGCATGATTATTGTTCCGTTTTTAAGGCTAAGATTGTGTTGTGTTAATCCGGCTGGGTTAATAGTGTTCAAATATTCTAAGGGGAAATTAAGATGGTCATTGTCGTCATCAGAGTCAACTTTGTCAGAGCTTAGAAAGAGCTGTGCAACTCCAGGAAGTAATGAAATGACCTGGTTACTAATGTGATCAACATTAATATTTTTTGGACATAATATAGTTTGTTGTGTTAAAAGGGGTATTTGGTGTAATGAGATTGCTGTTCCAAATATCTCCATAACTCTTTTGAAAGCAATGCCAATTGTCTGCGTATTTTAAGGTGGACTGCAGAATAGCCGAGCGCATGGAATGTGGAACAATAGCTAAGCACTGTGTAAAATCTCCCCCTAATAAAAGTACCTTTGCTCCAAAGGGAATATTATTATTTATCAACGTTTGTAGAAGTTTATCAATGGTGTTGAGTAAGTATGAACTATTGTAGGATCTAATGCAGTTCATAAAGTTTTCACTTTCAGGTACTTCGTCAGTTAGAAGCTTCTGTAGATATGCAGGATATGAATGTAAAGGAGGCAGTCTAACTTGACCCTTTTGACAATAACGTGTAAATTCATTACTTGTATTGCTAGTTGTTTCTTCAGGGAAGTTAAGTGAATGATAATGATTGTAAATGACATTCAGTAATCCCAATGAATTTTCATGAATTGCGTTTATTTATTTTGTCCCTTCGCTGCCGTTTTTGTATCTCTGAGACTCGAGGTGTTTCGTTTTGAACCCTTGCCTGTTTCGATGCAGCACTTTGAGACGCGTGCTGTATGCGTGTACGTTCATTGTGTCTGTCCATCTGCGCTAGTTTCTGTTAATGTGTTAGATGAGCTTTGCGTTTTTGGAGCCGAGACATTTTTTCTTCCGGGGTTTCAGAAGCGCGTTGTATGCGCTGACGTGTATTGTTTTTTTTTCATGCGGGTTCGTGTGTTTGGTCCCGTCACTTGAGCCGTATCGTTTTGTACCTGTGATCGTGAATTCATTACTTGTTTGTTCTGCAGCGTTAGATATATGGATAAGTAATAAGGAGGATCGCACTCACTGTTAATATGGAGGCTTTTCTGTGGTTAAACGGTTAATAGTGGATCAGTATAATGAGATCGACCTATGCAGCCTAATTTGAATGTGTTCAGATGACGTATGTTTAATACGGACGGTTCGTTTAGTAATGGGCAGGGTTGCCACCCGTCCTGTAAAATACGGAATCGTCCCGTATTTGAGAATGAAATTGCGCGTCCCGTTTTGAATCAATACGGGACGGGTTTTGTCCCGTAATTTTTTTATCATTTTTTTTAAAGCAGCGTCTCATGCAAATCATCTCACACGCATTTTATGAAGATGCCTCCTTTCCTACTTTTGATTGGGTAATACTTGATGTCATTGTTAGTTTGATTGGTCTTTTTAACTGTCCAGTGAGGAGGGCGGGTCTTTTAAGTAGAGTCTGCAAAGTGTTGGCACTGGGATGTGGCCCCCGCTGCAGTATGCGTCCCTTATTTTTTTGTATTAAAAGTGGTAACCCTAGTGGGGCTTTGTGTCTCATTTCTTATTTATGTTAGTGTGGTCGTGGGTCCGAATCCTCGTTTTTGTGTATGTTTAGTGTGCTATGTCTGTAGTCTGTCCCGTTTTGTGTCCAATGGGTTTGTATGGCGCTCGCGTCTGACCTCTTTTTTTTTTTTGTGTGCTAGGGGCATGTTGCCTCACTTTTTTATCTTTGTTAGTGGAGGGGGTGTTTGTTTGTAGTGGGTCTGAATCCTCTTCTTTGTGTGCGTAGCGTTTCGTGTGCTATGGGTGTTCTAGGGGCGCGTTGCCTCATTTCTTATTGCAGTTACTGCAGGGGGGCTTTGTGTGTTGTGGGTCTTAATTCTCTTCTTTGTGTGTGTTCCGTTTTGTGTGCCATGGGCTTCGTGCACACAGCGCCGGCGTCTGATTCCTTTTTTCTGTGTGCTATGGGCGCCTCATTTCTAATTTTACGTTGCTTCCCATGGGTGCGGCGCTGTGTGCGTCGCCGGCATTTCACTCCTTTTTTCTGTGCTGACTCCTTTTTTCTGTGGTCGTGGCGCCTCATTTCTTTGACTCCTTTTTTCTGTGCTCACTCCTTTTTTATGTGGTTGCAGCCGCCTCTCGCGGCGCCTCATTTCTTGGGGCACCTGCGCAGTATGTCTTTTTGCGGCTACGGCCCATGGCCGGATGTCCCTGCGTCCATCCGGTTTACCATTCTCGGTTAGTAATGTGGATCCCTCCAGATCAGAGAACTTCCAGTTCCATTGTCTCAAAACACCACTCACAGCTATAGTTATTTCCAGTTTCAGATAAAAAGTAACAGCGTCAGATCTGGGGTGGGTGTTGTATCGTGATTGTGACAGAGAATAAAAGTGAAAAAAAACAAAAAAAAAACCTAACATTTACAAGTACTATAAATTTACATCGGTTGTTACAGACACAAATCAAATGTATGTTTTTATTGTATAATATTAACAATAAATCACTACTCAAAATGGTAAATTTGGGGGAGAGATGGTTTCGAACTCACAATCTCTGGATTAGAACTCAGCAGTTCTTACCGCTGCACCACAGAAGCTTATTGTATTGCATTTGTACCTTTTGTGAAAGTGTTTATATTGTCCATCAGCCTTCACACATTATACAGTTCATGTCTACAGTTTGTCATTTATTACTAAAACATGAAAAACGTTTCTGTTTTAACAATGTGTTTACATAGATTGTTGTAGACACGGAACACACATGAAATTAAATGCTCTATACAATTCTAGGTAGCTCACTCCCAGATAATCAAGGCTTGAACTGGGAGAACTTCTTGACCGTTCTGCGGCGGTTTGGTTCTGGGTTGGGGATGGTATGGCAGGCTGCTCGCTCTTATCAACACATTTACAAGACAAAAGAAGCTGACGGAGAGGTGCGAAGGGATTTAAGGTTGGCCGGGTTTACGAGTTTTTTCGTAGGCTCTGGTAATTCTAGTGTTAAGATATGTGATTCATTTTCTCCCTTTGTGGATTTCCGGCTACAAATACGCAAACTGTATTACATATATACTATATTACATGTATTACTTTGTATATATATATACAAAGTAATCTGCACACTACACTCTGAACTCCTACCTCTTTTAGTTTGATGTCCAGTCTCTCATGTGGTACCTTAATAAATGCTTTCTGAAAGTAAAAATAAATAATATATGTACCAGGAAACCTGGTAGTGGAATGGGTAAGTACAGGAGAGTATACGGAGGAAGAAGATGGCGAAGAAGAAATGGGATAGTCAGAGGAATGGAGAAAGTAGACAACAGTACAAGGAGAAGAGAGAGGTAGCGGAGGCTAAAGAAAAGAAATATGATGAGTTGTATGAGAGGTTGGACACTAAGTAGGGAGAAAAGGACCTGTACAGAATGGTGAGAACAGAGGGACCAAGCTGGAAAAGATGTGTAGCAGGTTAGGGTCAAAAAGGATAAAGATGGAAACATACTTACAAGCAAGGAGGTTGTGTTGAGAAGTGCAACAGATTAGCAAGGAGGAAGTGAGGACAGCTATGAAGAGGATGAAGAACGGTAAGGCTGTTGGTCCAGATGACACACCTGTGGAAGCATGGAGGTTTTTAGGAGAGATGGCAGTGGAGTTTTTAACCAGATTGTTTAATGGAATCTTGGAAAGTGAGAGGACGCCTGAGTTGTGGAGACGTGTACTGGTACTGATTTTTTTAACAAGGGGGATATACAAAGCTGTAGTAACTACAGGGGGATAAAACTGATCAGCCACAGAATTAAGTTATGGGAAATAGTAGTGGAAGCTAGGTTAAGAAGGGAGGTGATAATTAGTGAGCAGCAGTATGGTTTCATGCCAAGAAAGAGAACTACAGATGCAATGTTTGCTCTGGGGATGTTGATGGAGAAGTATAGAGAAGGCCAGAAGGAGTTGCATTGTGTCTTTGTGGACCTGGAGAAAGCATATGACAGGGTGCCTCGAGAGCAGTTGTGGTATTGTATGAGGAAGTCGGGGGTGGCAGTAAAGTATGTAAGAGTTGTACAAGATATGTACGAGGGAAGTGTGACAGTGGTCAACTCAGCAGTAGGAATGACGGATGCATTCAACGTGGAGGTGGGATTACATCAGGGACTGGCTATGAGCCCTTTCTTACTTGCAATGGTGATGGACAGCTTGACAGACGAGATTAGACAGGAGTCACCTTGGACTATGATGTTTGCTGATGACATTGTGATCTGTAGCTAGAGTAGGGAGCAGGTTATGTGCAGAGGAGAGATGCTGGGTATATTGGGAAACGGATGTTAAAGATACAGCTGCCAGGCAAGAGGAAAAGAGGAAGGCCTGAGAGAAGATTTATGAATGTGGTGAGAGAGGACATGCAGGTGATAGGTATGACAGAGGAAGATGTACAGGACAGGAAGATATGGAACTAGATGATCCGCTGTGGCAACCCCTAATTGGAGCAGACATAAAGAAGAAGTAAAACATGACCTCCCTCATCTGAACCCATGCTGACTGTTCAGTAAAACTCCTGTTTTCCCATGTGTTTGTTGCTCAATCTTCCATTATTTTACCTGTGATGCATGTAAAGCTTACTGGCCTAAAATTACTTGGATTTGCCATTTTATATAATTGGATAATATTTGCTATTTTCCAGTCCTCTGGAAATTACCCTAGTGCACAGTGACTTGCTAAAAATATGCATCAAGAGTTTACATATGTATTCACAAAGCTTCTTAAGCACTCAAGGATAAATATCTAGTACCGGTGATTTGTTGGATTTCAGCCTATTTAATCTGAGCAGTACTTCTCTCTCTACAATTTCAAAACACCTCCGTATCTCTTTAGTAATCCATTTTACCACTGGAAGGTTGTCCACTTCCTCACAAGTGAAGACCTCAGAAAAATGCAAGTTTAGAACATCTTCATTAACAGCAGTAATGTACAGTGCATCCGGAAAGTATTCACAGCGCATCACTTTTTCCACATTATGTTATGTTACAGCCTTATTCCAAAATGGATTAAAATTCATTTTTCTCCTCAGAATTCTACACACAACACCCCATAATGACAACGTGAAAAAAGTTTACTTGAGGTTTTTGCAAATTTATTAAAAATAAAAAAACTGAGAAATCACATGTATATAAGTATTCACAGCCTTTGCTCAATACTTTGTCAATGCACCTTTGGCAGCAATTACAGCCTCAAGTCTTTTTGAATATGATGCCACAGGCTTGGCACTCCTATCCTTGGCCAGTTTCGCCCATTCCTCTTTGCAGCACCTCTCAAGCTCCATCAGGTTGGATGGGAGGCGTCGGTGCACAGCCATTGTAAGATCCCTCCAGAGATGTTCAATCGGATTCAAGTCTGGGCCACTCAAGGACATTCACAGAGTTGTCCTGAAGCCAATCCTTTGATATCTTGGCTGTGTGCTTAGGGTCGTTGTCCTGCTGAAAGATGAACTGTCGCCTCAGTCTGAGGTCAAGAGTGCTCTGGAGCAGGTTTTCATCCAGGATGTCTCTGTACATTGCTGCAGTCATCTTTCCCTTTATCCTGACTAGTCTCCCAGTCCCTGCCGCTGAAAAACATCCCCATAGCATGATGCTGCCACCACCATGCTTCACTGTAGGGATGGTATTGGCCTGGTGATGAGCGGTCCCTGGTTTCCTCCAAACGTGACGCCTGGCATTCACACCAAAGAGTTCAATCTTTGTCTCATCAGACCAGAGAATTTTCTTTCTCATGGTCTGAGTGTCCTTCAGGTGCCTTTTGCCTTTTGGTAAACTCCAGGCGGGCTGCCATGTGCCTTTTACTAAGGAGTGGCTTCTGTCTGGCCACTCTACCATACAGGCCTGATTGGTGGATTGCTGCAGAGATGGTTGTCCTTCTGGAAGGTTCTCCTCTCTCCACAGAGGACCTCTGGAGCTCTGACAGAGTGAACATCGGGTTCTTGGTCACCTCCCTGACTAAGGCCCTTCTCCCCCGATCGCTCAGTTTAGATGGCCGGCCAGCTCTAGGAAGAGTCCTAGTGGTTTCGAACCTCTTCCACTTACAGATGATGGAGGCCACTGTGCTCATTGGGACCTTCAAAGCAGCAGAATTTTTTCTGTAACCTTCCCCAGATTTGTGCCTCAAGACAATCCTGTCTCGGAGGTCTACAGACAATTCCTTTGACTTCATGCTTGGTTTGTGCTCTGACATGAACTGTCAACTGTGGGACCTTATATAGACAGGTGTGTGCCTTTCCAAGTCATGGCCATTCAACTGAATTTACCACAGGTGGACTCCAATTAAGCTGCAGAAACATCTCAAGGATGATCAGGGGAAACAGGATGCACCTGAGCTCAATTTTGAGCTTCATGGAAAAGGCTGTGAATACTTATGTACATGTGCTTTCTCAATTTTTTTTATTTTTAATATAATATACATAACAAAAAGTGGAAAAAGTGATGAGCTGTGAATACTTTCCAGATGCACTGTACATACAGTGCCTAACTAAATTATTCATCCCCTTCAGTGTTATCTCCCTGTAATTGCTACAATCAAGGCAACCTTCTCTTTCCAGTTTGGGATGACAAGTCCTGTTTTCAAGTCAGTTGGGATGACACCCATCTCCCAAATGGAAGCAAAGATTGCTTGGTAATGCGAGGAGGACAGCCTTACCACCAGCATGGAGAAGTTCACCCCAGATACCACGGATCCCTGTAGCCGTCCCTATCCTCAGCTGGTTCGCCACCTGAGCAATGTCAGTGAGACTGGGTGGTTCTCAGCTAATTGGAGGATCACCATCAGAAACAGTGGACCCACAGATATCCAACTTCCTAGCCGGAGGATCAGTTTTAAACAGCTGCTCAAAGTAGCCAGCCCAGCAAGGCACAACTGCAGTGTCATCCATTAGGACCGTTCCATCACCTGCCCAGACTGTGACTCTTTGAGGAACAGATTTGGATTGGCATAATGCGTGCAAACACATTAGAAACAGCCTGATCTTGGAGCCTGGCCAAGTTCATTCTTCTAGTAGGTGGTAGCCTACTGGACCTAAGCTCGATTTTCAAAGTAGCAACAACAAGTCTGTGGTTAGAATTCACAAACTGCACACTTCTGTAATCCCTGCATTCTTGTAGTAGCTTCCACCATCTGCCCACGAGGATGTGATCTATCTCTTTCACTGCACCACCAGTACTGGAGTACCAAGTCCAAAGATGCGGCTCAGGGTGCTGGAAGCAGGATCCAGTGATCCACTGCCCCTACCTTTTGCAAAGTCAAGGAACACTGAGCCAATTTCACCATAGTCACCAGACCCATGGGGACTGACACAATCCTCTTAACCAGCCCTGTCAGTACCAGTGATCGCATTGAAGTTGCTCATGTCCAGAGGAGTGAAACTGTGAAAAAAATGTCTCCCTCACCAAGACATCACTGATCGTGGTTGAAGCATACACGGAGACAACAGACAAGGCAACCAAAGTGTGCCTTAACCTGAGTCTCATAATATACTCATTGACAGGAGTGGCATCAGACACCATCGGAAGGAGCCGATATACCACAGCAAATGCTACTCCCGGAGTATGACAGCCATTACAACGACCAGACCAATAAAAAGCGTACCCACCTACAGATATCTGGCCAGTCCCAGGTCTCAGAGAGTGCCGGCACTGAAATGCAGAGTTTACAAAGCTCCTTCAACATCAGAGGAAGATGGTCATCATGCTGGAGTTAAAAGACATTCCATGCACTTAATTGGAGGGGTTGCCTCAAATTAGAACTCAAGTGCCGTCTTGCAGTGTGCGACGCCTCAGCACCGCACCTTTTCTGATCCCCAGCAGGCCTGATCTCACTGGCTCTGCGGTGGTTTTGACTATTCCAGGAATGGGCTCCCAGGGGGCTTTCCCTAATCCCTTCATAATTCGAGCAGCCTTCCTGTGTGCAGCTGCAGCAGACCTACTCCCATGGAGAACAGAAAGGAGTTCTGTCTGTTGTTTCAGAGCTGTGTGAAGTTTTTATGTTGGCTGAAGTGCCAATCCTGCCACCAACCCTCAAGTCTTCCCTGCAAGTTTGAGTACCATTTGCAGGGCTGGATTTAGTTTAATGTCACATCTATCTGGAACTCTCATCTGAAAAGACATCTCCTCATTTATTGCATGCTTTATTTGTTTGTTTTTTTGTCTCCGATTATACAGGGTCACCTGGTAGAGAACACACACATATCATTATTGATATTTTGTGTTCTATTTGTTGAGTTATTTTTGTGATTATCATTCAATCTGCGTCTTTGGTTGTTTGAAACAGGGTGGTGAAGTGGTTAGCACTACTGCCTCACAACTCATATCAAATGCTTGCCTAGTCCTTGGGGACAATTAAAAGACCATCGTTCCATTATAATACAATCAAAACTAGTTCAGTTCCTCCTTCCTCGTTGACATCAATGTATTTTGCGGAGTTTGTCGAAGTTCTTAAACATTTCTTTGATTTCGCTGAACACAAGGGCAAAGCAAACGTCATAGGTTTCGCTTATCACTACTTAAGAAAATTCAGTGATTCATAATTAAGGGCATTTAAATCGATTTTTTTTAATCTCTATTTGAGTAACAAGTTTAAAAAGTCTTATTATTTGTTTCATTTAATTATACAAAAAAAATCCTTTATAACATCAATTGTTTATTGAAAATGTAGTTTCATTCTTGGATTCAGAATGTACCTAATTCACCTAATATTGTCAGTAACAAAAGTAATCCCATCTGAAAACATGCCTTTAAGAACAGTTATCGACCAGCACAAGGGGTTCTGAACCTAAAAAAAAATTCTAATTTCTATAAAAGTAGCAATATAGCACTAATAAAAACCTATTCAAATGTCTTAAACTATTTTTTATGTGTTTATTTATAAATATGCATCACAATAAATACAATCTGCATTGAATTTATAAATAAATTTGTAAGTAAATAGGTTTTCTTACCATCATATTGTCAAATATTTTTGTGTTATTCTGTACAGAAGATATTTCTTGGGATGACAATATATTGGATACAAATTTGCTGGTAAATCTATCCACAGTGGTAAAGAGTCGCTTCTCCAGGCTATTAAACCATAATCGAACCATGGCAGGTAAGTATTTAAGAGTTCCATAATAAACAGAGCAAGACAAATGTGGAATGTCTGATGACAAGAAGTTGGTTTCTGCAAAAAAAGAAAGTACGTTTACAAAAATACTAACAAGTTACTCTCAATAGTTATAACATTGATATTATTTCATAGGATTCTGACTAACATATGTACTGAATTAGTGCCATTGCTAAGATTATTACATCATTCCTTCAAGTGGTAAAATATGCAATGAAAAATCTTCCTTTAATTCATAATTAATTTGTTCCTTATAAACAGTGTGGAATATGGCTGGCCATTCACCCCGGCCAATACCCCAGCTGGGTGGAAGGGTGGCAACGCGTCTGGGAGAGGAGGATTGGTTTATTGTATTGGTTATTGATTATTTATGAGTATTGTGGAGAGAAGGGTGCTTGGTGCACAGTATTATTATAAAATAAATAATAATTGGATTTTTATCTGGTGTCTGACGTCTGATCTGAGGGTTTAAAGGGACGACAGTGCCTCTATCTTTCACAACAGCTGAAATTCTTGTAGAATTGTAATACATTTTTCCAATTTAAAAAGACAAAATATTATTTAGTACATTGGAATTCACTAATATTTGTATTTAATAAATGAATTTACAAAGACTTTTTTTGATTAATTAAATGTATGTCTAAATATATATATATATATATATATTTTGCATACTCACCAAACATGTTTAGGATCTGGCTCTCCGTAAAAAATGTTTTCGAATCCATATGGCAAGATTCTGTTGATTGCTCTGAATAAGATGGATTGACCGGCATTAGCCGGAACAAATGGCAAAGCAATCTATTCAAGCATTTTGATTTTTTCAAATGGTAAGAATACAGGACTCTAAGCTGAAATAAAGAAGTTGAATAAATTGCTCATTTCATTCTGATGTATCCATTCATTGTATTCATACATTAAACAGTAAATACTCATTGTAACCACAACATTGCATGTCAAAAATTTAATGAAAGCAGCGTAACTCAATTTCTTAACCTTCCTCTAATATTTGTTATGAATGCTGTCACCAGGAAAAAATTGCTTAGGCTATGTTTGCCATACCTTTCTCTCAGCTGCTATACATCCACCCTAAAACATACAAGCAGTAGGATTCAAACTACAGTTGGTGGATTAGATGCCACATGTTGAGCTAAAGAGAGAACTCCCTAAGTCTGCTGCCATCATGGCTTCTGACACTGCAAGTGGTAAAGTCATGTGCAGCTACGAATACTAATCTGAGTAATTTGCCAAAGCATTTTCTGAGGTGAATTTGTTTGGCTTACCAGAGATCTTGTTTGCCCATTATCTTTCTGAAAACTTGCTGTGCAGTTTAGGTAAACTTTTTTTCCCCTAGCACTCCTCGAAGCTTTGCAACATTGCCACAGACCAGAGTGTCATTACAGAGCTGCAGCAGCCAATGTTGGATGGGACAGCCCCTGGAGTATACAATACCGATTCCTAGTAGTGGGTAGTATGCCAGATGAATCTCCTTTGAGTAGATCTCTTGTGATGAGAAGTCAAGCTAAATGACACCTTTTATTGGCTAACTTAAGAAAGATTACAATATGCAAGCTTTCTAGGTAACTTGGGCCCCTTCTTCAGGCAAGCAATAATGCACTGGCTATATTTTTAAATTCAGTTTAATGGCATCTTGATAAAAAAGGTATCAATTTCTATCAAAAACATGAAAATATCTGTGTGACCTAAAACTTTTGAGTGGTACTATACATTGGCTAAATTTTACAAATAAAGAAGTGGGAGCTGATGATGTCAGTGGTACCATAAATTGAAGAGTTGGAGTCAGAGGTTTAATGTGAAGACTCCACAGAACTGCTAGTAGCTACACATTCTTTTAGTCTGACAGATGCTTTGTTGCAAAATTAGTAATATTAATAAAGAACGTATCTCCAAATTATACCACTTCAAAGAACAGTATCATTCAATTACATTATAACACTGTGATATAGCGGGTCCATGGCTCAGAAGGACAGTACTTAAATAATTCATTTTGCATTGTCAGTCTCTGTGGGCACGATCGTGCAATCGCAGGGAGCTGATGAGATAATTGGGGTGACTTGCACCTGCACGTGAGGGTGTGATTGTTCTCAATTGCTTAATCCGCTTCCTGTGGTGCACAATTGAGACGCTGCTCCCATGGAGCCATATATGTATGGGCCGGCACAGAGGGATAAGGAAGGAAAAAGTAGAGACGTGAAAGAAAGGCTTGGAGAGTGAGAGTGCGAGTGCAGCATTGGGGGCAATGAAAATGAGCAGTCGAGCCAGATGAATGATGAGAGAGGTCAACGATCCCATGTGGAGTGAAGGATTGGCGCTCGAGGGATGGATTGAGCCCACTGATGATTTGGAAGAGTGGGTTCGATCATGGAGGAGTCTGCCCTATGGATCAAAGGGACTACAAGTGCGAGAAGGAAGACGGGAGGACAATCGACCCAAAGCGTTCTGGCAGACGCCGGCGGAAGGAGCCAAGATGGAGGTCGGTAGTGTGAAGACTGTGGCGGCTGAAGTCTCTCCCACTAAGCAAGCCTTAGTGGGAGTGAGCTGGAAAGACTGGAAGGAGCTGTGCTTGGCTGGTGTGACCCCAATGTCTGCTGCAGGATTTTAGTCTCATTTTAGCCTTGTTTTAAATATTTGAAATTTTTACTTTATGTACTATTTATTGAAACACTTTGTTGAAACACTGCACTGTGGACACTGTTTTTGTTTTATTTTTTTTAATAAAAGCATTGCTTGCACTTTGCACCTTCCCCTTGCTTCGTTTGGTGTCCTCATTGATCAGCTCATCCGGTTACATTAGTTTTGTTTTTTTTAATAAAAGCATTGTTTGCACTTTGTATCTTCCCCTTGCTTCATTTGGTGTCCTCATTGATCAGCTCATCCGGTTACATTACCGATGGTGTCGGGTTCAAGAGGCTCCCAAAAGTGAGAAGGGAGCATGGAGCAGGACCTGCTTCGTCACAAACACTTTAATGGAAGTCTTCCATTTGGAGGAATACACTCTTCCACAATCTTTGTTAGACATAATTTAATGATTAAACTGTATCTCATATATTCAACATGTAGTTATGAGTTGTTTATTGATTTATAATGGTTGCACTGTACTGATGCATAGAAACCGTTAAAAATCTGCATTTGTGAATAAGAGAGAGAAAGATAAAGAGGAACTTATCCTGTATGACTTCGTAACCACTCCAGAAATGTTGTATGGTTTTTCTCAGGAGAAGATTCAGTCTAGTTACTCTCTGTGACATGCAATGTAACTTCCATGAACTGCTGAGAAAAGTGCTGCACTCGAAACAAGTTTTCCCACATAAAATAATGCATTCTTTGGATAAGGTTATTCACTGTGAATATTTTGTCACATTGATTTTTATTTTTTATTTTCATTACTGTACACATATCTACACCTCTTCTAAATTATATCAGTATCATAAACAGTCACTTTTCTTAATTTTTAAGGCTCAGAACAGACAGTAAACAAAGACATAAAGAAAGGTGATGGAACCAATATAAAATTTATGTCACCTCAATCATGCACATCAACCTTGTACTCTAGAATACCTGAAAAGGGACCTAATTAGTCTAGGCTAGACAAAATTACTTCTGTTTACATATCAGGGAAGTAGGGGTTTATATTTTTGTGAACTGGCCTTACCTTAACCTCCTTGGTCTTAACCCAGAGTATTACTTGGGCTTGGAATTCTGTGTTATTACGGTTAAAACAGAGTTACACTCGGGGTGATGTATAATGATGCTTTTTACATATTTAAGCTCAAATTACTCACAGGACAGTATTATGCTGCCACCTAGTGGATGAAATAAAATCATGCTGCAAAAAAAACATGAATATACTGTATTTCTATGGATTCTGACAGTTTAATGTACCTCTAAAGTGGGGGTGGAAAGAAACAATTACTTCATTACTGTATTTAAGTACACTTTTCACATATCTGAACTTTAAGTAAATAGATTTAACTGTGGATACTATTGACTTTTAATCCATTACATTTTACAGCAAATCCTTCAATTTTCTACTCCACTAAATTTGTACATCATAATGTGTCGTATTTTACATTAACATGAAATTCATTTTTTCTGAAGGACTCCTTTCAGTGAATCATAGGAATCGATTCATGACCATGAACGAGTCAATTTAGTACAGCAGTATTTCTTAAACTATGGGTCGCAGACATGTCTCAGATGGGTGACCACTTAATTGTATGGTAAAATTAACCACGTTTACCCAAGCACAAATTCTGTATCAAGTGATACGCCACCCACTATCAATAGCACTATCTGAGGTTTCATTTCTGTGGCACTAAAATATAGTATTAATTCCCACCTGCCATCTGACAATCAGTGAAAAAATCAAACTGAGAAGAGTGACAGGAAAGACACACATAAGAAAAAGGTAGAGTGGAGGAAATAACAGACAAGCTTGTGAGGTGAAGGGATCATGGCACCAGTTTGAAATGTCAAAATACAAATAACAGGTGCAGCTAAAGGATGTGAAGATTTTCTAGGTTTTGTGGGGGGTGAGTCAATAGAGTGAGGGTATATAGTGTTGTGGCAGTGTAAAATACTAAATTAAATTTCAATGGACAAAAAAGACGTTTTATTAAGTTTAACATGTTTTAATGAATAAGACTTCCTTCTTGTTCTACTATTATAAAGGATTTCAGTAAATCAATCAACTGGTAGTGTGAAAGACATGTTTTTCCAAATCAACAAGATCACTGGAAAATATAGAGAAGGTGAGATAAGCAGTAGTCATTCAGCACACTGTCAGTAAAGTTAAACATTTCAAAATGGACTGTTCACTGAATTATTCAGCAAGATGTATCCTATATCCCATGTAAAGTACACAAAGTGTATATACAGTAATCCCTCCTCCATCGCGGGGGTTGCGTTCCAGAGCCACCCGCGAAATAAGAAAATCCGCGAAGTAGAAACCATATGTTTATATGGTTATTTTTATATTGTCATGCTTGGGTCACAGATTTGCGCAGAAACACAGGAGGTTGTAGAGAGACAGGAACTTTATTCAAACACTGCAAACAAACATTTGTCTCTTTTTCAAAAGTTTAAACTGTGCTCCATGACAAGACAGAGATGACAGTTCTGTCTCACAATTAAAAGAATGCAAACATATCTTCCTTTTCAAAGGAGTGCGCGTCAGGAGCACTGAATGTCAGAAAGAGAGAAAACCAAACAAATCAATAGGGCTGTTTGGCTTTTAAGTATGCGAAGCACCGCAGGTACAAAGCTGTTGAAGGCGGCAGCTCACACCCCCTCCGTCAGGAGCAGGGAGAGAGAGAGACAGAGGAAAACAAACATGCAAAAATCAATACATGCCCTTTGAGCTTTTAAGTATGCGAAGCACCGTGCAGCATGTCGCTTCACGAAGCAGCTGCACACAGAAGGTAGCAACTCTTTCAGCATTTTTAGACGAGTGTCCGTATCATCTAGGTGTGCGAACAGCCCCCCTGCTTACACCCCCTACGTCAGGATCAGAGAAAGTCAGCGCAAGAGAGAGAGAGAGAGAGAAACAAAAGTAAGTTGGGTAGCTTCTCAGCCATCTGCCAATAGCGTCCCTTGTATGAAATCAACTGGGCAAACCAACTGAGGAAGCATGTACCAGAAATTAAAAGACCCATTGTCCTCAGAAATCCGCGAAACAGCAAAAAATCCGCGATATATATTTAAATATGCTTATATACAAAATCCGCGATAGAGTGAAGCCGCGAAAGGCGAAGCGCGATATAGCGAGGGATCACTGTATTTTTTTGGAATAATTTGGCTTTTTTTCCTCCCAGTTAATGGAACTGTTAAATGGAAATTGGAGTATTTTAAACAACTTGCAAACTCACTTAGAAAAATTCAGTACTATTCATGGGACAAATTGTTCTTTATATGGCCATTGTTATTTGTTTCTTTTTAACTCAGTTGTCACTATGATAACAATCCTCTACTTGGGTCCCAGTATGGCACTGATATTCTAATTTGGGTCCTCAGAATTTAAGAACTCCTGCTTTACAGGTTTAAAGCACATGTGTGATACTGTCAGCATCTTTTGTTTAGATGTTTGAAGCGCAAGTGAAACTACTGCCTGTGTGATTCATTTTATTTAAAGCTAATTCATCATGATACAATACAGTAACAACACATTTATATTACAATGTATTAATTATTTTGTACAATTTTGTTGTTGCAATTGTTTTAAACAGACTATATAAACATAATAAACTAACAAGTTTATCAGCATAATCTGCATCATTCTTAAACAAAATGGCACAAACTGAACGATTTTTGTATTTAACACAATATACATTCAGCAGGCACACCTAAAGCCATATACTGTTCAGAGAATACAGTATGTTCGACAAGTACTTTAACTTTACTACTTAAGGTTGTAATAATGCGCCCGACCCAACACAGATTCACACTGGAGGCACACGTATAAAATAAATAAACTTTTTATTTTCTTCAGCTGGAGGGCACGCCTTCCCTGTGTCCCCCAGCCACAACATAGTCCCAAAAACACCAAGTACACCACACACTTCTCCTGCACCACCACTCCTCCCAGGCAACCTTGTCCTCCTCCACCCGACTCTGGCCCCTTGAGTGGTAGCTGCTGGCCCCTTTTGTAATTCACCCGGAAGTGCTCCAGATGCTTGATTGCCGACATCCGGCTACACTTCCAGGTGTGGCAAATATGCTGCCCAGACGGGCTCAGGAGTCCCAGCTGCAGCACCTGCGGGACCCAACAGGGCTGCACCCAACTCCAATTCCCGGGAAACTGAGGCACCACTCCAACCCAGGGGGGTGGCCATCCAGCATCCAAGGGGAGGTATAGCATCGTCCAGGGCTGCACCCCCTGAATATACAGTGAAGGGGCGTCCCGGCCTGGCATGGACTCCAGCTGTCTGCCACAAGGTATATTTTCTAACACATACATTCTTACTTTAACTTAAGTCAATGGGGTACTTAAACTTTTACCAGAGTACATTTTTGCTAGTTTATTAGTACTTTGTCTTAAGTAAATTGTGTATTTCTTCCATCACTGCTCTCTTTTAACTCATCAATAGTCATGAGTGGGGCAGAGCCTTCAACCAAACACACAATGGCATACAAGAAGCCATAAAATCAGTTTTCGAACAAACTGCAAATGAACTTTTGCTTGACTTGAGTGATGGTGATGACGATGAGAACTGGTCATCAAACATTAACACGAACAGTGAAACTGATGCATATGGCACTGTACAACCAACCTGCCATGATATGCCTGATGACTACAGTCACGTTAATGTGTCAAGCTGCATTGTGTGCAGCAGTGGACACTACACATACCTTTGCTAATGTAATTATGTTGACGTTTCTGTTACATAAAACAAAACTTTGCGTTATTTAAAAAAATTTATCTCGTTTTTCCAGGGGTAAACATACCACTAAGGAGGTTAATATGGAAGCTGACCAGGATTTTTACAACACATTTTTTAATTTATTACACAAATGTTTGAACATACTCATAGGATACTAATCTGCATCCACTTACATCCATTATGTTTGGGACAAAGACACATTTGATTTTCCCCCTCTGCTCCACCTTTTAAATTTACAAATCAAATAAGTCAAAAATGATTTAAGTTCACATTGAAAACTTTAAGGATAGTTTTTATATATGGTCCCCCCCATTTTGGGGCACCATAATGTCTGAGACATAGCAATGGTTGTTATATTAAAACAGTCAAATCTACTACTTTATTGTAAATCACTTGCATGCAATGGTTTCTTGATGCCTGCAATTTATAGATATTACCAGGTGCTGAGAATCTTCTCTTTTAATGCTCTACCAAGCTTCTAATGCAACAATCATCAGCTCCTGCTTGTTTTGGAGGCACCCTTACATTTTCTCTTCAGCATATGGAAGGCATGCTCAATTGGATTAAAATCGGGTGACTGGCTTGGCAATTCAACAATTTCCATTTTTAGCATTGAAAAACTCTTGCATTGCCTAAGCAGTATGTTTGGGATTATTATCTTATTGTAGGATGAAGCTCCGTTTAATGAGTATGGAGGCATTTATTGGAACTTCAGCAGATTTGATGTTTCTGTACAATTCAGAATTCCTTGTGCAATTGCTGTCAGTAGTTAACATCATCAATGAGGATAAGTGTGACAGTACATATGGCACCCATATATGCCAAAACCAGAACACCCCCAACACCATGTTTAACAGATGAGGAGGTATGCTTTGTGTCATAGCCAGTTCCTTTCTGCCTCCATGCTTTCCTCTTGCCATAACTCCAATATAGGTTCATCTTTATCTTGTTTGACCAGAAGACCATTTTCCAGAATTCTGTAGGATCTTGCAAGTACTTTTCGCAAACTAATCTGAATATCCTGTTTTATGACTAACTAATGGCTTGCATCTTTCAATGTGGCCTCTGT
Source organism: Erpetoichthys calabaricus (assembly GCF_900747795.2). Taxonomy (NCBI): domain Eukaryota; kingdom Metazoa; phylum Chordata; class Cladistia; order Polypteriformes; family Polypteridae; genus Erpetoichthys; species Erpetoichthys calabaricus. The sequence continues at coordinate 156,396,613 of NC_041397.2, read as the reverse complement.
ATTTCAGTTCATAAAGTCTTCTGCAGATAGTAGTCTCTGACACATACAAATCTGCCTCCTAAAGGCTGTTTTCGATCTGTCGGACAGGCATATTAGGCTTTTTACCTACCATAGTGAGGATTCTTCTGTCATCAGCAATGGAGGTAATGCTTGACCTACCAGTCCCTTTGTGACTACTGATCTCACCAATGCATTCTTTCTTCCTAATAATATTATATACAGATATTCCTAAAATTTTAGGTAATCCTAAGGATTTACCATTGTCTCTAATGAATTTATTCTTGTTTTTCAGCCTCACAATGGCTTCTTTGACTTTCACTGGCACAGCTCTTGTTCTCATGTTGTAATTTTTACACGGTCTGACTGAAATGTATTCAACTATCCTTATCAATTTTTTCAGGGAGCAAGATCTATCTATCTATCTATCTATCTGAGCTGAAGGGTGGATGGGAAGGAATAATCCATCCGAAATTTGTGATGCATCTTGTGATGTCATGTTGAAGGTAAATTCCAGCAACATTTCTGTGAGGACAAACACTTCAGCAGCTTTAAAAATCTAAGTGTACAGATGGCCACATGACACAATGTCCAACAAAATGCCCCTTTCTGCATCTCTTCAGTGACTATGACATTCTTTATGTGTAGCCAGAAATAACATCCTTGGAGAATGTGGATGATGTCATTCTTTGACTGTCTTTTGTTCTCCAAGAGGTAAATTCATGTTTCAGGCCCACTGAGAATAAACTCTTACTCTCAGCCTCATAACAGCTGAGCAAACTTAAATGCCCACCTGAAATTCAGTGATAGTGTGTTATTTAAATGCATACCACCGCACTGCAGTAACAAGTGAAACATTTCAATTTATCACAGAATAAAGATCATATATTTCCTGTTAATTTTCACTTAGGTATAGAAAGTGTCACAAAATATTGTGGGCAACACTTGCATATTTACATGTATTCACCTATATTTTAAGCCTTACAACCCTTTTTTGTCTGGCAAATTTACTGAAGGACTCCTGAGTAACAAATATTTTATTTGTTATAGTTGTAGCCACAGTTCTTTATATTGCCACAGGGAATTTACAAGAAACAATATTAACCATATGAGTTGATTATTGTAAATTTTAAAATGAAAAATTAAGTGTAATCTCAGTTTGTAAACAATATGAATACCATAGCACTGCAAAGGACAATGACAAAGTTTTGCATACTGTGTTTGCAGAACATACTTACCAAATCAAGGTATTTATTTTAAATGTATATGATAAAATACATTTCAATTTCATTTACATATGCTAATAAACATCAGTTGAGAAACAATGCCAATTACAGTAAAAATATTTATATTGCGCATATACATATACAGCGTACATCAAAAAATGTTTAATGAACTTACTTGTGAACAAGATGCCTTAAAAAAAGATATTATCAATTTCCAGGAAAGCAGATATCCCAAAACATAGTAATATTCATCACTTGATGACAAGACAGGAACAAACTCTCCCACCTGGACACCTTCCATAAAGTTATCCAAAAATTCTTCTGTAGTACTCAAGTACGACGTAAGTGCAGCAGGAGGAGACCTGAAGCATGAAAATGTCAAAGACATAATAAAATATTAAGTATTTATCCATTGTCACACAAGTGCAAGTAGGTACCTCTGGGGAGGCTCAGGCAAGCTCGCTGATACCAGGTGGAATCTGAAAGGAACACTGCCGCTAACAATATCTCCTACGTTGTTTGTAGCACTGAGCCATACCCAAAAAGCAGGCTCAGGGGTTATTTAAACAGGCTGACGAGATGAAATTCCCTGAAGCCAGATACTTTTCCCTTTTGTTTCTGTTTTATTTTCTTCTTGAGTTACAAGCTACTTATTAAAAGGGGTTATGGCTGGATTGGCACTGCAAAAATCGGCACCCAAGTCCAGAGATTCTGTCACACTTTACATCTAATTCTTACATTAGAATCTTGTATACTCTAAGAATTTATTGAATGTGTGCAGCTTGAAATTTTCTGTTAATCTGTGGGTGATGCTTTTAAACTCAGTACTTCTAATCTATTGCTTGTAAGAGAAATGTGGTGTACAGAACTATTTCATATGTGCTCAGTTCACAAGCTCATTCCTATTTGGTCCCATGTAAGCTGATGACCCCTTTACTTTTAGTATCTTTATACATGTCATTTTTGCATGAGCTCTGCTCAGGATTGCATTTCTCAGTTTTAGCCATCACTTATTTTCAGTTGGGTATAGTCACTTGTGATTAGTGTTCAGTTACGTAAGGGAGAGAAGAGTGTAATATTATAAAATGCTTATAAAGATGTCTCACCCACTGTGCCCTGCATCAAAGCATTGTACTAAAGCTTTCTGTTTCTAAGAACATCTATTTTTGACCTGTATTGATAAAAACCATTAGCCGTGTTCTTCCTACAGAATGTCTTTTATTGTAAAGCACATTGGCCACAGCATTCCTATGTTGTTTTTAATGTGCTATATAAATAAATTGACACTGACAAATAAACTTTCATTTAGTCCACTTCCTAGGTTTTATTTGAGTTAATACACCTTATTGTTTTTTAATTTCATTCTTTATGGTTTAGATTATACGCCTTTCCTTGTTAAATTTACAGGAATGAGTGTATTCAGGCTTATGGGGAATAATATTGAAAAAACATTCTTACTTAATTTAATTTTTAATCTTACTAATTTGTTAATATTTGGAAGTTAGGTTAGAATTAAGTATTGATTTTGGTTTAAAATTAAGGACTGACGAATGCTAATGTACTGGATAGTTCTGTTTATTAGATAGACATGGTTTCAAATGAAAAACTTTCCTCTTTAAGGTTTCCCTGCTTTCTAATTTAACTTTTTTTACATAGTACCAACATACTAAAGAAATAGACTTTTGGTTTAATTCAGAACATCTTTCTTCACTAATTACTTTCAGGATAAAAATGACCGAATTTTAGGGTCCAAATAGTGGGATTTAAATGATCATTTTAATTAACAATTAACACGAAAACAAGGCAAAGTCTGGGTTTAAATGATGTGCCCACAATTTGGGAAGGTTTTAGAAAAGCAAAATGTAAGAGTTTAGAAGTGGGAAAGTAGTACTTAAACATCTATGCAGTAGGGTGAAAAAACAAAAAAACTATCAAAGTTCCAACCAATCATCCAAAAACGTTTAAAAGGAATGTGTGGCTGCCCTCCCTTTGCTGATAAGTACAGATTGATTGTATTGTTTACTCCCAAGAGAATGTGTTACAGGCCCTCAAAAAATGTTTTACACAGTTACATTCAGCATCCCTAAGCTTGAGGTTTAACAGAACCATTCACAGCTGATATCTGGTAGTCAGGAAGAGAACTAACATCTACAATTCTGAAATGAAGGGTTCTCTTCATGAAGGAGCTTTTTCCTAAGTTTCCTAAAGTTCAAGCACCTCAAGGGTCTTATTCACAAGAACAGTAGAGATGATTGGGAGTCAACTTAAAATCTTTGCAGCCAAAGACACCTGGCAGATTCAGGGCATAAGTTAAAGACAATAGGGTGGCCTGGTCTGTCTAGTTTGGCTTCTTGCTACTGTGACCACTATCAAGAAAAGTGGATAGAAATTCACAATGAAAAAAATAAAATCAACCATTAAAATTACAAACACTATCTATGTTGGAACACCCTGCACTGGACTTATAAATATGTCTATGTGGAAAACACAAAACAATTCATTTTGTTTAAAAACATTAACAAAAAATACTTACAAGAACATCTCTTCCTCATCATCTTCACATCTTATACTTTCCTTGTCAAATTCAGAAAGCTCGGGCATTACTCTAAATAATCATATTATTAGAAGAAAACAAATAAGATAAACCATATCAATAAGAACAGTTATGATGAGAATAGACCACATAGCCTAAAATACAGCTTGTCAATTTCTCTTATCTCATTCAAAATACAAAAAAGATTAGAAGGATATAAATGTACTACTATCTACTAAACATTTTTGCAGCTTAATTCATGATTTTACAGTTATTTGAGTGAATAAATAGATTCCAATATTTAACTCTACTCCTATATCTTTGTGATGAAATATGTCCTATTAATTCACATTATAATTTTAGACATTACTAAGCTTCCAACACAACAATTTATTTGTTGAATAGCCCAAAATAACAACATGAACACCCCAGCCTTGGCTGGTCCCAAGCCTGGATAAATGGGGAGGGTTACGTCAGGAAGGGTATTTGGTGTAAAATTTTGCCTGATCAACATGCGGACAACAAAACAGATTTCCATACCAGATCGGTCGAGTCCTGGGTTAACAACGACCACCACCTGGTGCTGGAGGAAACTGGGCTACTGTTGGCTGATGAAGAAGAAGAAGAGGGGGGAGACGTGTCCGGAGGAAAGAGGAGAGGTGGAAGGTAGAGAGAGTGGACCTGAGGGTAGGGACTTTAAATGTTTGCAGTATGACTGGTAAGGGGAGAGAGTTAGCCGATATGATGGAGAGAAGGAAGGTTGATATATTGTGCGTTCAAGAGACTAAATGGAAGGGCAGTAAGGCCAGGTGGATCGGAGCTGGAGTCAAATTGTTCTATCATCGTATGGATGGGTGGAGAAATGGGGTAGGGGTTATTCTGAAGGAACAGTATGTCAAGAGTGTTTTGGAAGTGAAAAGAGTGTGAGACAAAAGTAATGATTATGAAGCTGGAAATTGGAGGTTTGATGATGAATGTTGTTAGTGCCTATGCCCCGCAAGTTGGGTGTGCGATGGATAAGAAAGAAGATATCTGGAGTGAGTTGAATGATGTGACGGACAGTATACCCAAGGGACAGAAGGTGATGATTGGAGCGGATTTCAATGGACATGTTGATGAAGGGAACAGAGGAGATGAGGAGGCGATGGGTAGGTATGGTGTCAAGGAGAGCAATGAAGAAGGTCAGATGACAGTGATTTTGTGAAAAAGATGGGCATGGCTGTAGTGAATACATATTTTAAGAAGAGGAAGGAACAAAGGGTGACATACAAGAGTGGAGGAAGATGCACACAGGTAGATTACATCCTATGCAGAAGAGTCAATCTGAAGGAATTGAAGACTGCAAAGTGGTGGCAGGGGAAAGTGTAGTTAGACAGCATAGGATGGTGGTCTGTAGGATGACGTTGGAGATCAAGAGGAGGAGAGTGTGGGCAGAGCCAAGGATCAAATGGTGGAAGCTGAAAAAGACTGTAAGGTTCAGTTTAGGGAGGTGGTAACACAGGCACTGGGTGGCAGTGAAGAGTTAACAGACAGCTTGGCAACTACAGCAGAAGTAGTAAGGGTGATAGCTAGAAGGGTGCTTGACATGACATCTGGACAGAAGAAGGAGGAAAAGGAAACCTGGTGGTGGAATGGGGAAGTACAGGAGAGTATACAGAGGAAGAGGATGGCGAAGAAGAAGTGGCATAGTCAGAGAGATGCAGAAAGTAGACAAGAATACAAGGAGATAAGGTGCAAGATAAAGAGAGAGGTGGCGAAGGCTAAAGAAAAGGCGTATGATGAGTTGTATGAGAGGTTGGACACTAAGGAGGAAGAAAACGACCTGTACTGACTGGCTAGACAGAGGGACTGAGCTGGAAAAGATGTGCAGCAGGTTAGGGTCATAAAAGATAAAGATGGAAACATACTCACAAGCGAGGAGGGTGTGTTGAGAAGATGGAAACAGTACTTTGAGAGGCTGATGAATGAAGAGAATTAGACATAAAAAGATTGGATGATATGGAGATAGTGAATCAGGAAGTGCAATGGATTAGCAAGGAGGAAGTAAGGACTGCTATGAAGAGGATGAAGAATGGAAAGGCCGTTAGTCTAGATGACATAACTGAGGAATAGGGAATCCATTCCTGGACAGGTTTATCCATTCCCAGGAATTCAGGAATCCCACATGTCTCTCCCGGGAATGACACAGTGCACGGGCATCTTACATGTGAACGGTTTTAGAATGAGCAACACTTATTTTTAGTAAAACTACTACAAAATGTTGACACCAATAAAAGACTAACCTTAACTACAAGCAGTTCATGCTGTCATACAAGTACATGTATCTAGTTAGTTGCGGTAATAAGAGCGTAGAAAGCACAACATGTTGAGCGTGCAGTAATCCAGGCAAGAGCGCACTACCCGCTTGTCGTTGCTCTAAAACACCGCCATTTCAGCTTTTACTGATGCATCCAGTTTCTTGTCATCATTCTGTGATGGCAAGTTTCTTGGCACAGATAATGCGGATGCAACCGACTGATGCATTGCAATTTCAAATTGCAGTTCAAAGCTGTTGTCTGATGAAGTGCTGCAGCAATGGCGCCACCTTAATTATTTTCAACTATAACTCTGTTATTTCTTGATCGATTTTTACACTTTTATTACATGCTATATATGCGAGCTTGGCCATTCCCATTCAGCCGGGAATTCTAGCAGTTTCATTCCCGGGAATATTCAATAGCTTACATGAGCTTTTAGCTTCGGCCTTTACTATACTTCCTGTTCCCCTATATCCTGTATTTTACAGTCATCAGCTATCCTATGCATAAGCCTTCACAATAAATTTGCGCATCTCTATTTCAAATGCACAGAATTTGTACAGGTTAAATTAATTTCAAGATATGTCCTATAAACCTATCAACAGAAAGACTTAAGCTAATGTGCCCAGTGGTATCTTGACTGCCATGTAGAAAAGTTAGCACCCCCGAGAGGTCCATTCTATTCCTTAGCTTTTAAATTGTCTTGCAATACTTATGGGAGTAATAAATAGTGGAGTAATTCAACTTAGCTCTAGTTCAGGAGGTTTTTCACATGTTATTCAAGGTCTATCACACTCAAAACATTAAGACAACATTCTATGCAAACATCCAGGTACCTGGACTGTCAATTCCCCAAATAACTGAGTACTATACTAATACAACCACAAAAATTGTGAAGATTAGTTTAAAAGTGGTCAACTTTGAATGCTTATTTCTACCAAGGCACTCAGACTTATTAGAATTACCAATTAGTTATGCAAAATAGTTAAACACCTTCATATCTGGTATGATGGCTCTAGGAAGTGTGTATCACCTACCATACACTTACATACAACTATGTCTGAACATATGTTGCATGGTATGACTGTGTATACCAGTGTGATGCTGTGCTATAATCTGAATTTTACAAGTATTATTAATACCAGGGTAAGTCTAAAAACCACTAATAACAAGTTGAACTTACAGAAATCCTCTAAACATGACGAAAAAAATTAAAAAGATATATATATATATATATATATATACGGTAAACATGCTCTTAAAACTGATTTTATCACCAGAAAAACAGGCTTGTATTAGGAATAATTAACATTTACATTTGAAATTAAACAGAACAAATGTTTTTTTAATAAAGAGATTTACTTACTTGAGCAGAATATTGTAGACTGTGAGCTGGACTGGTCTGGCCTGATACGACAAGAGTGGTACCAAGGTGTTCAGTAGAGTTTGGAGTTTATCTGGTAAATTTGCTTTTTGGCCAGTGACAAATTTAGGGTGCAAATTATTCTGACACAGATGATCAATAGAAATATATGATAGTGCACCACCTAATGCCTTCAATACTGGAGTTGGAAACATGGGATCACCTGGTTCTAAGAATTCATCTGCAAATAAATTTTAATAAAGGTTAACTACGCGATCAAGGGAAAAACAGTGTTACATTAACAATGTTCTTCTGGCCAGCTAAATTATACCATCAGATATTACAATTAAAAGTAAAAAATATATGCAGTGGGGGAAATAAGTATTTGATCCCCTGCGAATTTATAAGTTTGCTCACTTACAAAGAAATGAACAGTCTGTAATTTTTATGGTAGTTTAATTTTAATGACTGATGGTCATTTTTATATTTCTTCCATTTCCGAATAATCATACCAACAGTTCTCACCAAGCTGCTGATGCTCTTATAGCTCATTTCAGCCTTGTGCAGGTCTACAATCTTGTCCCATACGTCCTTGCCCACAGTGGTGGAGAGGTTGGAATGGAAAAAATTGATTCCGTGGACAGGTGTGCTATATACACATAACGAGTTGAGATAATGAGCATCTGTAATTGGTTGACTGATTGATTGATTGTAATCGCACAGAGCCAATCTGTGGGAGCCAGAATTCTGGCAGTGTTGTAGAAGAGAAAAAAGTTATTTCTCTCAATGATATGCAAATCAATTTATAACTTATGTAATGTGTTTTTTTTTCTGGATTTATGGTTGATATTCTGTCTCTCTCCATTAAAATTAAACTACTATAAAAATTAGAGACTGTTCATTTCTTTGCAAGTGAGCAAACTTATCAAATACTTATTTCCCCCACTGTATTGACATACAGAATATTAAGATAAATGATGCACAGTAAAGCTATTCACTCTACCTATAAATACAGCTGAACAATAATTCAGGACGAAAATAACTCTGAACCAAATATGAGTTTGAAGTAGTCAGATTTGGCAAGATCTGCTTTAAAATAAATTTAGTTACTCAGAATGGTCGTTAAACTTTTCCTTTTTCCCCCCACAGTTTTAAATATACTGAAAAACACATTTTTACAGACTGGTTAATTTTTAAGAATATACATGCATCCATCCATTTTTTGTCCCCACTTGTTCCATTTCAGGTTGTAAGGGAATCAGCAGCGGCAGGAGGTACAAGGACAGGAATCAGATGTAAATTAAATGGGAAATCAGCCCATGGTACAGTCATACACAACAGAATATTACCCACACTTGTCAACTTTGGAGGCACATTATTAACCTTAAAGGATATGATCAATATACAGTAAGTCAAAAGTTATATTTTCACAATCATGGTATATAATAAATAGTCACAGGAAATTATATTTTTCTTAAATTATCTTAGGTAGAGATATCTCGGGTATCTCTAGAGCCAGCAAAATCTGAGACTGAGGATATTATAAGAATACTGTAATGAATACTAGTCTCCAAGTGTAAAATAATACTTATGATTGTTATACTTATAACTTATACTTGTTTACTGAAAAATCAAATTGTATAAGATATCCATAATAGAACTGAGCTTTAGGACTGAAATCATGCATTGGTTACATTGTTTAATACTCAAAATGCAGCATATAACTGTGAAAGCTGTACTTTTCTCAACAATTCAAGTTTCCTCAGCTTGTACACCTCCTTTCAGAAGCTGCTTACAACTTACCTGCCTTCTATAATCACAATTTTTCAGAGGTAAGGTGAAAATACATTATTGTTATTTATTATAAACTTAAAATTTACTCACTCACCAGTTATTTTTACCAACAGGGGTAAAAGCAAGCTATGTACTCCTTTCATAAAGAACTCATTCCATTCAATTATTAGATTTTCTGGAAGATTTTCAAGCAGCCCAGGAGAATTTGTTTTGAAAAATTCACTCAACACTATCACAAAGTTACAGGTTTCACAGGCAAATAACTGAATCCATGGACTCCAAACAATGGGTTGACTTTCACTAAGAGTCTTTGGGGTAAAAACAGACACACATAGCATTTAATGCAAGTAACTATGTTCACTTAAATAAACAAGCCAATAATATACTTTATTTTGTATATAACCTTTCCACTATGATCATTATTCCAAAGGGCTTTTATATATATATTTCTACAATGGTTACACTTTTAATGAAGTAAAAAAGAAAACATTTTGAGTAGCACTCTGACACCTTTCTGTTAAAACATACATAAATACATAGAGTATATAATATTTGTAAATTACTTTTCTGTTGCTAATACCTTTGAGAAGTTATCCTACTATCTAAATGCAGATTTAAAAGAAAAGAATAATAGAATTAAATAACTTCAGGCAGAATTTACAAAATGTTTAAGTATTAAATTACATAAACTGAAGAAGATTTAAAAGGTATAAATTAATCAGAGGATTACTTAAATGGCAGTGTTACCCAAAATCAGTAGCTCTTTTATTTTGTCAACTACATATTTATCAAAAATATACTTAAGGTCCTTATGTTTAGCAGAGATTTTTTCTTATTTAAAACAAAATTGGTGTCTATTCTATCTGAGTCCATATTCTAATCTCATAAGTATTGTATATTATGTTTTGACAGGTGGAAGTGAATTAATCGACCTAATAAACATGATATTATCTTGTATTAAACCTATTGGTTTTCAGGTTTTTATTACAATCGTTTTTACACAATTAATGCAAGTAATGTTACATTTAATTGATCTCATTATTTAGTTATCTGGTATACAAATATTTTTAAGAATTCCATATATATTTGAGTCATAAGTTGAAATTATTATATTTATTTTTATTAGAATTTATTTTTTAAGTTATTTTCTGTAGAGCATAGACAGCAGACATATTCTACATTTTATTAATTTCTGATTAAACCCTTATACACTAACAGGCTTTGGGCATTATTGTGTCTAAATTACACACCCAAAAATACACTGCTGTTGTTCTACTTATGCAATAAAGAAGCTAAGAACAACACTCCAAACCACTATGTATTCCACAATGCAAAAGTAATATTACTATATATTCAGAGGGTGCACCCCTGGAACAATGCCATACCTCCCCCTGGACGCTGGATGGCCACCCCCCTGGGTTGGAGCGGTGCCTCACACACAGACGTATTTGGGACATGAGCTACAACCGTCACAATCCTTGTGTCAAGCCACTCCTGAACCAGAGACAACGTCAGAAGCATCTTACCTGGGCTAAGGAGAAAACGGACTGGAGTGTTGTTCAGTGGTTCAAAGTCGTTTTTTCAGATGAAAGTAAATTTTGCATTTCATTTGGAAATCAAGGTCCCAGAGTCTGGAGGAAGAGTAGAGAGGCACATAATCCAAGTTGCTTGAGGTCCAGTGTGACGTTTCCACAATCAGTGATGATTTGGGGAGCCATGTCATCTGCTGGTGTTGGTCCACTATCAAGTCCAAAGTCAGCGCAGCCATCTACCAGGAAATTTTAGAGCACCTCATGCTTCCCTCTGCTGACAAGCTTTATGGAAATGCTGATTTTATTTTCCAGCAGGACGTGGCACCTTCCCACAATGCCAAAAGTACCAATACCTGGTTTAATGACCATGGTTTCACTGTGCTTGATTGGCCAGAAAACTCACCTGATCTAAACCCCATAGAGAATCTATGCGGTATTGTCAAGTGAAAGATGAGAGACACCAGACCCAACAAAGCAGACGAGCTGATGGCTGCTATCAAAGCATCCTAGGCTTCCATAACACCTCAGCAGCTCCACAGGCTGATCGCTTCCATGTCACGCCACACTGATGCAGTAATTCATGCAAAAGGAGCCCCAACCAAGTATTGACTACGTACACAGACATATGTTTCAGTAGGTCAACATTTCTGTATTAAAAATAATTTTTTTATTGGTCTTATGTATTATTCTAATTTTCTGAGATACTGAATTTTGAGTTTTCATTACCTGTAAGCCATAATCAGCAAAATGAAAAGAAATACATGCTTGAAAAATATGACTCTGTGTGTAATGAATCTATATAATATATGAGTTTCACTTTTTGAATTGAATAACTGAATTGGGATGCACCTGTATTGGTAAAGACAGACATATTACAGCATTCATTTTAGGCTACGTAAGTCTCATTTGGACTACTCTGTGGTCTGTAACCACTTAAAGTGGCCATAACCTTCTATCCAAGCCAAGTCATCTAACAAATTGAGATTGCAGTCACAATATAAATGAAAGTGACCTTATGATAGCTATAGGTTCTCCTAATACAGGGTCAGCCAAAACGAAGTACCACATTTCTCAGGGTCATTACGCAAGGTAGAGGCAGCCAAGCGGGTTGGGGTGCGGTGGGGTCCTTTGAAAGGTGTTCCCTTGTAGTTTTCAGTCAGCAACATTTCTTGGTCTGCTGCACACTGTGCTTTCGCTGTCGAAGCATTCTTCAAAAACAACTAATCCATCTTCACTACATAACGTGCCTTATGAATGCACTTCATTATTCCACCTAACGGTGACATCCCAAATCGGAAAACAATCCATCAGTGAGTAGCTAAATTTAGACAGACAGGTACAACATTGAACAGAAAATCTCCAGGCCATCCTCAAACTGTACAAACACCTGAAAACATCCAAGCTGTAAAGGCATCAATTTTGCAGTCTCCTAGATGTTTAGTGTGCAAACATGATTCTGCCTTAGGCATTTCCAACATCTTTGAGGAGTATTATGCATGAGGACCTTAATTTCCATCCATATAAAAAGATCGTAGTGCAGGAACTCACTGAGAGAGACTAGGAGTGCTGTAGAGAATTGTGCGCGAACACTCTGCAAACCATTCAATGAGATGCCATTGTCATGTGCAGTGACAAGGCACATTTCCATTTGAATGGTTGCGTAAATAAGCAAAACTTTTGCTATTGGGCTGAAACCAACCCTCGTGAACTTCATCAGAGATCCCTTCATAGTGAGCGTGTAAACAGTTTGGTGCGCCGTTGCAGAATTTGGCATTGTAGGCCCTTACTTTTTTAATGATGGGGGAGCAACGGTCACTGTCACTTCAGAACGTTACACTGAAATGCTAGTCAACTTTTTGCAATCCCCAACTGGAAGAAATGGATGTGGAGCTGCCTGGTTTCAATAGGATGGAGCAATAGTTCATATGGCCTGGAGATCCATGCAAGTTTTGCAGGAGATGTTTCCGGAGAAGCTGATCTCACTGCACGGCGATGTCGGGTGGCCTTCACGTTCATCTGATCTTGCTCCGTGCGGTTTGTTCTTGTTGGGCTATCTCAAGTTGAAGGTATGCACACACTGATCTCAAAACCCTGAAGCCCAGAAGGATGCTATCCGCCATAAAATTGCTGTTATTCCCCTTGAAATAGTCAAATGAGTCATGTGAGTGTTCAGAAATCATCTCAAAATCGCTGATGATGGCCACCAATTTGAAGACATAATTTTTAAAACACAGTGGAAAAAATCTATTTTGTATACCCATTCTTGTGTCGTAATGAAATTTATTTTATCTTGTAGCGTTTTTGTATAATAAACATTTAATATGTGGTACTTCTTTTTGGCTCACACTGTATTATGACAGAATCAATCAATAGCACGTACATTTTTACCTTTAGAAAGATAAAATAATTTAATGGTGGTAAACATTTTAGCTTGGGTCATGTGTGTTTGGCTTGTGATCAGGGTGTGTGATGTACTTTGCACGCTAGGAATTACAACAGCAGATTTTACCAGCTAAAAAGACATGGCTATTAGACCTCTTTCTGTTTATATAAAGTCAATAGGGCTTTTTAAACATTTTTATCTGGCTATAAAGTTTCTAAATATGAACTTCAATTACTGCCTTAATTGGGTTATTCACTTTAACCCAGTTATGTATGTACTGTACATATAAATGCACTCACTGATCCTTTGACTAGCAAAGATGTACTGCATTTGCTAAGACACAGATGACACTCCCTGAGATGGCACATCTGCTACAAATATTTTGGATGCCTGGAAGTTCTTAACACTGAATCCTTCACGGTTTCTGGGAATTTACTTTAAGTCCATATCCCACTACTGTCTTTATGGTCCTTACATGATCCTAAGTGTTGCTGTGGCTTCCACATCCCTGTTTTTTAAATTAATGACACACAGTCCAAAGACATACTGTTGAAATGAACTGGAAAGCTATAGTTTTCTAAACTCTACAAAACTAAAGTTATAGTGAGTAGTTTCACAAAATGTTAGCAATTTGTTACTTGCCTTCTGACCAGCAATACAGCTTGCAGGCACATGTTGACACATGCCAATGTCCAGTGTTGTGAGACACTATGGACTAAGTAGTCCAATGTGTCTCCAACTGAAGACTTGCAGGACACATGCCTGTCCAAGAACTTCTTACCCTTAAATAACCATGCCACAGCAGCACAGACACATAACACTGGTCCAAGACAGAAACCAGTCTCCATGCTGCTGACTTAAGTGACCTGTCACATAGTGACCTATCACAGGCCCTCTCCTTACACCTCCAAAACATTACTTCCACTGCTGGCCTGCCTCTTTTGATCTTAATCCAGGGAGAAACTGTGGGATACCCTGGAAATCAACATCTGACAAGACTGTCTGCCAGGCAGTGATTAGCAAGTTTTAGACTCTTTAATATGAATGACAAAGCATGCTACAATTATTTGGATCTGTGCATTAGAGATGTTAAGCAGTGATATGTAAAGGAAAAAAAGGGAGAAAGGACAGGTTCCTCTACAAGACAGTACAGCCATGCAAAGACCCCAACAGCAAATTAAAAGAGAGAGAGAGAGAGAGAGAGAGAATAGGCTGTTAACAGTGGTGTCCCACAGAGCTGGTGCTAGGGCCGCTGCTATTTTAAATATATATCAGTGATTTGGAAAGGAATATAAGTAACAAGTTGGTTAAGTTTGTAGATGATACCAAGCTAGGTGGATTGGCAGATAATCTAGAATTCATTGAATCATTACAGAGGGACTTGGACAGCATACAAGCTTTTGTAGATTTGTGGCATATGAAATTTAATGTCAGTAAATGTTGTAATGTATTATTACATATAGGATTTAAAAATGTTAGGTTTTGAAAACACAATTGGAGGTATGAAAACTGAAAGTACACCTTATGAGAAGGATTTAGGAGTTGTAGTTGACTTGTTAATATCAACAGTGTTAAGAAGCCATTAAATAGTATCATCACTATAGCCTTTAAACCCAAACTTTAAAAGGCTAGTGTGCTAAAAAGCCTGATGATTCATGTTGGCAGTGGTAAAATGCTTTGTATGTTGTGCGCTTTGAGTCAACATACACTGCCTGGCCAAAAAAAAAGGTCACACATTCTAATATTTCGTTGGAGCGCCTTTAGCTTTGATTACGGCACGCACTCGCTGTGGCATTGTTTCGATAAGCTTTTGCAATGTCACAAGATTTAGTTCCATCCAGTGTTGCATTAATTTTTCACCAAGATCTTGCATTGATGATGGTAGAGTCTGACCGCTGTGCAAAGCCTTCTCCAGCACATCCCAAATATTCTCAACTCTGGAACAGGGTAAATCTGGACTCATCAGACCACATGACCTCCTTCCATTGCTCCAAAGTCCAATCTTTATGCTCCCTAGCAAATTGAAACCTTTTTTTCCAGTTTGCCTCACTGATTAGTGGTTTTCTTACGGCTACACAGCTGTTCAGTCCCAATCCCTTGAGTTCCCTTCGCATTGTGCGTGTGGAAATGCTCTTACTTTCACTATTAAACATAGACCCGAGTTCTACTGTTGTTTTTCTTCGATTTGATTTCACCAAATGTTTAAGTGATCGCCGATCACGATCATTCAGGATTATTTTCCAGCCACATTTCTTCCTCGAAGACGATGGGTCCCCACTATCCTTCCAGTTTTTAATAATGCATTGGTCAGTTCTTAACCCAATTTTAGTAGTTTCTGCAATCTCCTTAGATGTTTTCTCTGCTTGATGCATGCTAATGATTTGACCCTTCTCAAATAGACTAACGTCTTTTCCACGACCACGAGATGTGTCTTTCGACATGGTTGTTTAAGAAATGAGAAGCAACTCATTGCACCAGTTGGGGTTAAATAACTTGTTGCCAGCTGAAAGATGCAACAATGCAGTAATTATCCAATAGGAGGCTCGTACCTATTTGCTTAGTTAAATCCAGGTGGCGACTTTTTTTTTGGCCAGGCAGTGTAGTAAATACACTACTGTTCAAAACTTTGGGGTCATTACTAGTGTGTGCAATGGCCATTACTGCTTGAAATAACTAATTTTTAATTTATTATTCAAATATGGATACAAAGCCCCATTTTCAGCAGCAATTCCGTCAGTGTTGTAATTGTAAACTCAGATGACTTATACTTAATTAGTCATGTTTACATAATAATTGGTTATGGATAGATGGTTATTAGAGAAAATTTTCTAATGGCATTAGCACCACTGAAACCTGTTATTTTGTTAACCTAAAGTTCAGTAATGGATTCAAAAATGGTCAAAATTAATCAGCTTTCTCAAGAAACATGTCAGTGTATCTTTTTTTTTTTTTTGCAGAATGAAGGCTATACCATCAGACAGATTGCCAAGAAACTGAAGATTTCATAAAAAGGTGTCTATTACACTCTTACGAGAAGAAGGCCAACTGGATCTAACCGGTATAGAAAAACAGAAGGAGTGAGAGATGCACAACGCCTTACTGGTCCCTGAGTTGACTTCTTCTTTAAATACATGTCAAATAACAGTGTCATCTAAAACAGTGAAAAGAATTATGAAATGTTACTAACCCTCCTATCTGCAAGAACTGAGAAAACTGAAAACTACCTGAACACTGTTGCATTTTGGTTGGTTTAGCTAGCACAGTCTTTGACAGCTGAAAAACATCCAAGTTGTATGGTGTAACTGTCACACTCATTTGCTTTGGTATATTCTTCTTATCTTTTCAAACTTCTGAATAAGGTTAATAAATGCAAATGTGTCAATTTTGGCATATTTGGTAATATCAAAGGCTATCCTCTTTAATAAAATCCCTGTGTGCGTCCAGGTGTCCGTGTGTGTGTGTGTCTTCTGGTGAACTGCGCATGCGCAGGGCACGGTGCGATGCGCGATATTAATGTCAGAGAAAGTTACTGGCATTTTACGGAAATACAAACCAGTATTACTGCGAGAGGAAATTAAAGGGTACACAATACAGTGACGCATATTACAGCCACATACAAGCCAGTATTACTGTCAGAGAAAATTAAAGGCATATTACTGACGCACACACCTGTATTACCGCCAGAGAAAATTAAAGGTATATTACGGACGTACAAGTCAGCGGACGTAAAAGACAGTATTACTGTCACAGAAAATTAAAGACACACAATACACGGCGGCAGCCCACGAAGAACGGTCAGCTCAGCAAGTAAACATCAACAAAAGAAAGGCTGAAAGACAAAGAAAAATACGACCAACAAAAAGAATGAGGTCAAAGTCCCTTGCCATTTAATATAGACTGTTCCTACTAATGTTTATGCACTACTGTTCTAGCGCCCGTTATTGTAACGGGCTTAATGACTAGTAATGAATAAAGAAATAATTTATTTTTCATTTGTATTGATTGATAGTTTTGGCACACTAAGCTCCTTTGCGATTTTCTTCTCCTACTTTCTAACCCAGCTAATATTATGACATAACTGCACTGGAATTTCATGAAAATTCACTTCCTTGACCATCCCTTAATAATTTGTCCTAATACATATTTCTTCATGTTAACAAAGAGAACTCCCTCTTCATAGTCTTTACATTGAACTTTCTTTATGGGGCTGGCCAGTTCTTAATGTTCCCCTTCTATTGAGGAGGACACAGCTAACCAATAAGCAGAAGGAAGTAATTTCTGCTGGTTAAAAAGATGAGCTGGATGCGAAAAGAGCATCAAGTAAGTGGTTCTAAAGAGCTCCGACTAGGAAGTGCCCATACACACCAAAAGCCATGTGATCCCAACAAGGTGACTCTTGGTGATGTTCTTGTTGTTTGTTTCTGTACTATTTTGAACTCATATTATTATTATGCTGTGTTTCTTTTCTCGATCAATTAGTCAACAGTATTATCTGGAAAATAATAGTAATAAAACATTTCTTTTTTGGATAAAAAAAGCGTTGATGTCAGTGTTCACAGACATTTTTCAAAAGTTTCAGAACCATGTTACTTTGCATTGGATGGCCATTTGAACACTCCTTAAACCAGGTACTACATTTCTGTAATGTTCAACAAAAAAAAAAAAAGTTCCATATTTTATTTGTGAAACAGAGCAAAAACTCAGCAAATATTTATCTCAAAGAGCTTTGTTATTATGATCAGTACAGTAAGCCTAGCACTAGAAATTAAAACAAATAAATATAAACCAAAATACAACCATGGTGATACATTACCTCTAGCCAAGCCATCATTGAACACAAGATAAAATCCCACTGACTCTCAGTCAGGAAACAAGGCTTTTGTCTTATTAACCAGGAAAGATGACACATAATTTCAGAGTTAAAAATCAGAAGCTCATGGGAACAATCTTTAAGGCTTCTAAAAAGAAAGAAAGAAAGAAAAAAAAAAAACACAAGAACACATCATAAAAAGCAACCAGATGCTTTTTAATTAATATGAAAACCATACATTCAAAAAACTATCTTTTGCAAATGTTAATATTAAAACTTATTGTCAATGATGTGAAGTAAATAATGAGTAAAAAGGCAACAAATGATTACCCATTGACAATGATTTTTTTTTTACCATTTATTATCAATGATATTGATATATTGTGTGTGTGTGTGTGTGTGTGTATGTGTGTGTATATATATATTAGGGCTGGGGAAGTTGATGCTTTATTATCACATTAATTAATTAACGCCGACAATTATTTTATTGCACGTTAACACAGTTTTAGTCATTATTATTTTGACAGCCTCAGTCTTGCTAGTGATCGATAGGGGTCAGTGATCTTCTTTTTACAGCGCTTTTTAATATGCTTTTGCTAGAAGGAAAATTAGCTTTGTTGATTTGACCTCGATATGACCTCAAAGCAAAATAATCCGTGGATGACTTTTTCGTATTATCACTGAATTAGAATCTGATTTGTTGGACTCCAATATTGATGCAAGATTTCTGGATATGTAGATCGAAAACGAAAGTGAGGTACCAGCATCAGCTGGTGCTGAACATGTTTGTGTAGCTAATGCACCTATGGCAACATTCATCTGGGAGGACAGACACTTACGATGACAGGAGGTACAAACCATATTGCGTCTCACTGCAACTGCCACCCCCCGCGCACCTGTCTCACAAAGACAGCCAGCTCACAGTGCATTCCTGCTGGCAATCAAGCCGTCCCCTGTGCAGACGCTGCTGCTGCAAACTGGCGCCGACAGCAGGTACAACAGGCAGCAACAGACATTTTATGTTGATTCATGTGTGAAACCATTGCTTTGTGCACTTTTCAGAAAACGGAGCTTTTTTGTAAAAATATTAGCCTTCAAAGAGTTGCTACTGAACAGAGTGTTTATGCTGCTCCCTGATAAAAGAAAATGTTTCTTCTGGTATCTGTTCAGATAAAAAAAGAAAACAGATTTAGAAATGTTAACTTGCTGTTGCTCGGAAGGTGCCTCATATAATATTGTGATCTTGGCTTTGGATTCTGAGGGTAACTTGTTTTTTTTATAACAGACTAGATAAAATGTTAATGCCCTGGCAGTGGCAAATAGCTTTGGTTTTATATTTGATTTGATTACATTAATGTATAAGTTGAGATTTACAAGAAATATTTTAACTGCTACTATGTAAAGGGGATACTGCTGTTAAAAAGCACCTTATTTGTTTAAAGTGTTTGCAAACCAAATACACGCAATACACTACTTTTGAGTTCATTTTTGAATTTTGCACATAACAATGTGACACACAAACCAATATTTTTTCCAGCTTTACTTACTCAATGCAATCTGTAACATCCAAGTGAAAGATATCACAGCTACCCTCTGCCAGAAAGTTGGAGTTGGGCAGAATGTTCACCTTTCAACATGACAACTGGAAGCACAGAGCAAAATTGACCAATCAGTGGCTGAAGGAGAAACAAGCAAATGACCTTGTGTGGCCCAGTCAGAGCCCAGACCTAAATCCCATTGAAAATCTGTGGAAAGATTTTAAGATAACAGTCCACCAACGCTCACCATCCAATTTGACCTAATCTGAACAGTTTTGTAAAGAAGAGTGGGCAAATATTGCTCAATCTAGATGTGCAAAGCTGATACAGAAGTATCCCAAAAGACTCAAGGCTGTCATTAAAGCAAAAGGTGGTTCAACAAAATGACATTGGGGGTGATCCTTTATTAATCTCAGTATTTCTTATTTTTGACTTTTTATAATTTTTCTGAACTGTAGCTGTGATATCTGTCACTTGGATGTTATAGGTTGCATTGAGTAAGTAAGGCTGGGAAGAAATATTTTTGTGTGTGATTTCATTTAAGGGTGTAAAGCAAAAAAAAAAAAAAAAGGGAATATTTCGAAGGGGGTGATTCTTTTCTATACCCACTTCTAGCAAATTCCACACCCGCTTCTCCTTGTGTGCGTTCAGCCACCCTATCCACCCTAACCCCACCCCCCCCAATTCACAACGCGAGCGGCAGACACACGAAGTGGCAAAAGGACAGCAGCTGTACAGGCTTTAAAATGATCGACGGGCAGCGCGAAAGCAGCAGAAAGACTGCAGATGATCTGACGGCATCTCCCTAGCATGCGTTCAAGCATGCTAAAAGGGTCACAACGTGAGCGGCAGAGACACGAAGTGGCAAAAGGACAGCTGCTGTACAATAAAGGACAAGTATTGTTTTTACAACGTCAGATGAGACAAGGCAGTGAGACATTATGTAAAACAAGTCCAAGGACATCTAACCTAGCAGTTGTTGGATTGCTGTTGGCAGACATGCTTCATGTTCTCCCAGCTCTTAACACTAGAATTACCAGAGCCTATGCAAAAACTTGTAGATCCGTCCCACCTTAAATCGCTTCTTAAATCCATTGAATTTCCCCTTGGGATTAATAAAGTATCTATCTATCTATCTTCTAAATGTGCAGATAAAGACAAGCAGCCAGCTATTCCATCCCCCCACCGACTTAGAACGTGCACGAACTTCTCCCAGCTCATGCCTTGATTGATTATCTGGGACTGAAGTGGAGTTTTAGATTGGAAATAATAGATCGTTATTTGGAACACATGCATTTCATGTGTGTTCCATTTCTACAGTAATCTGTGTAAACATTTTTAAAACAAACGTTTTTCATATTCTAGTAGTAAATGACAAAATGTAGGCATAAACTATATAATGTATGAAGCCTGAAGTCCAAACATCAAAGAAACACTTTCACAAAAGGTACAGATATAACAGAATAAGTGCGCTTTTATTCAAAAATATAACTGCAGAAAAAAAGCCACCTTAGCATGCGACATTGACACACATTTACTATGACTGCCGCCATGGCGCAACAGTATCAGTTGCTGACTGGGAATCAAAAGGTCACGAGTTCGATCCTTCACGACTCCCTTTTGAGACGTGAACTGCTCTTATTCTTACTATTTTACAATAAAAACATACTTGATTTCAGTCTGTAACAGCCGGTGTAATTTATGATACTTGTAAAGGTTAGCTTTGTTTGTTTTTTTTAATTCACTTTTCATTCTCTCAGTCGCGTTCAGGATCCTTTCCTACACCCCCGCCCCATCTGACACTGCTGTTTTCACATAAAGAAGCGCTATAGCTCTGCAGTGTATCACGATACATAATACCGCCCCAAACCCCCCCAAGGGATCAGACACACAAACGCTGGTGAATCTGCCTTCTTCGCATCTCACCGTCACTTGATTTTATTTTTATTCAGTCTATGATGTCAAAAAAAAAAAAAAAAACACAGACATAGGTATAGATAGATAGATAGATAGATAGATAGATAGATAGATAGATAGATAGATAGATAGATAGATAGATAGATACTAGTATATGATATTTGGAAATATTCATTTTATGACCTGTACAGTACATTTCGGAAAACTTTGTGGCACGGATGCAATATTATTCATATTCATTCGCATAACATCCTGTGGTTTGTAATCAGTGACTGCGTGTTTTTTTATCCCCCGATCTTGCCAGTCCCCACATGTTGCTGTATGCTGTTTCTTTTGTACTCTAGGACATGAAGAGGAAAGCATAGTAAAGAGTAGTAACTTCAGCGCTATATGCAATCATCAGACACTCCCCATCTGACACTGCTGTTTTCACATAAAGACACGCTATAGCTATGCAGTGTACTTGTGTCTGCATTCTCGTACCAATGCTTGCGAACTGAAGTGTCTGCATACACTTTTCGTGGCATTACACGTGTATTTCTTGAGCATGCCCGTGTCTCTCAAACACAGGAACACGTTTTGTTATACTTTTACATCAACATAAGTGCACTTTTATTCAAGACTATAACCATAGAAAAAATAAATTAAGTTACAGTAGGTGGTTGATACGACAGCTTGCGTGGTGCAATGCTAAGAACTGCTGATTTCTATTCCGTGCAGAAAACATCGTCGAAGTAATGCAATATTATTTGAAAATGAACAGCGTCAGATCGGTGTGAATTTATACAGGTGCTGTTACAATCAGATCAGAAGCTGAATAAGCTCCTGTTCTGACTCAAAGTAAAAAGCATGAATAAATCAACAGAAATAACCGCGATCGACATTTTAAACTTAACAATTTACAGTGCATACCAATTTATAAATTTTATGTCCATTTGAGGCTAAAAAGAAAAAAAAAATAACACTTTCTCCCCAGCGGGGAATCGAACTCGGGTCTCTGAGGCACGGCAGGGCTACTGCGCTCTGAGTCAGCAAATCTTAGCGTTATGCTATAGATGGTGTTGTATTGTTTTTGAACCTTTTGTGAAAGTGTTTATATGATATTTGGACTTCAGGCTTCACACACTCTATAGTTTATGCCTACATTTTGTAACATTTATTACTAAAATATGAAAAAGTTTATGTTTTAACAATGTGTTTACACAGATTACTGTAGAAACGGAATACACATGAAATGCGTGTGTTCCAAATAACAATCTATTATTTCCACTCTAAAACTCTAGCAGTTCAGTCAACAAGCAAAAAGCAAAACACGCAGCTCGCCAGCAGCAGAAAGCCAGCAGATGATCCGGCTGCTTCTCCTTAACATGCGTTCAGCTGCACCCCCTTCACAATGCGAGCAGCATTATACGTCCTGCAAGAAAGAGATGCAACCGCAACCAGGGCCGGAAATAAAGCACAAGTATTGTTTTTACAAAAATTTTTAAAGTAAAAGTGAAAATAATGCATATTTAACAATTCCTATGAAACTAATGATCTCTTTAAAATGTATATCTGGTAAACCAAACCCGGGGGTGGGTGAGCAGGGGACAGAGAACCCTAGTGTGTATGTATATACAGTGGTGTGAAAAACTATTTGCCCCCTTCCTGATTTCTTATTCTTTTGCATGTTTGTCACACAAAATGTTTCTGATCATCAAACACATTTAACCATTAGTCAAATATAACACAAGTAAACACAAAATGCAGTTTTTAAATGATGGTTTTTATTATTTAGGGAGAAAAAAAATCCAAACCTACATGGCCCTGTGTGAAAAAGTAATTGCCCCCTTGTTAAAAAATAACCTAACTGTGGTGTATCACACCTGAGTTCAATTTCCGTAGCCACCCCCAGGCCTGATTACTGCCACACCTGTTTCAATCAAGAAATCACTTAAATAGGAGCTGCCTGACACAGAGAAGTAGACCAAAAGCACCTCAAAAACTAGACATCATGCCAAGATCCAAAGAAATTCAGGAACAAATGAGAACAGAAGTAATTGAGATCTATCAGTCTGGTAAAGGTTATAAAGCCATTTCTAAAGCTTTGGGACTCCAGCGAACCACAGTGAGAGCCATTTTCCACAAATGGCAAAAACATGGAACAGTGGTGAACCTTCCCAGGAGTGGCCGGCCGACCAAAATTACCCCAAGAGCGCAGAGACGACTCATCCGAGAGGTCACAAAAGACCCCAGGACAACGTCTAAAGAACTGCAGGCCTCACTTGCCTCAATTAAGGTCAGTGTTCACGACTCC